>NC_088923.1:8912500-8917500 GCF_038396675.1 Hydra vulgaris | reverse complement strand
AGAGGAATAGGATCTTTAGAGGGGAAAAATTTTGAAACTTTTAGTGAGACAAAAACTAGTTTAAAATTTACAGAACAGCAATATCTTTTAACAATTGAATTCAATCTTTTTTTAGTTAAATCAGATATTTTTCCTAAAAACGGTACTTTAAAGTAAGACAAAGGTTCTTTGATTTTTGGTTGTGATGGATTGTTTGTGTTAATTTTCTTTAAATAAGATTTATATATTTTCGATATTAGCCAAGATGGATACATGTTTCTTTGAAATACTTTGAAAAGGTTGTTTATGTGGGAGTTAAACCCTAGATTAGTACTATTGATTTTAAATGTTCTATCGATTAAGCATTTGATAAGACTAACTCTGTACGAAAGCAGAGTGAAACTATAAAAGTTAGTGTGTAGACCAGAGTAGGTTTCTTTATGAAAAACTGTAGTAGTTACTGTAGAATTTATTTTGTGTAAATTTACGTCCAAGAAAATTTACATTATTATTTTTAAGCATAATCGAATTAACTGCGATATCAATGGTTTCTTGAAGCGGAACATTAATATATAAGCTGGTTACATCATACGATACTAAAAATTGTTTATGTAGATTAACCTGACTTATCTCTTTAACGAAGGAAAATGAATCTTTAGTGCAAAACTCTGTGTTTAATAATGGAGATAAAAAATCTCTAAGAAATTTGGCTAGTTGATATTTGTAGGTACCAATAGATGGTACAATAGGTCTGAAGCTCTTGATACAATAGGTCTCACTAAAAGTTTCAAAATTTTTCTCCTCTAAAGATCCTATTTCTCTAGAGTTCAAATCGTTCGTGGTCTACAAATTCGTATGTGCCGGATGTAACTCCTGTTATATAGGCGAAACTACTCGCCATCTCAAGACACGGATAACTGAACATTATAAGAGAGACAAAAAATCAAATACCTATAAACATCTCCACGGTAATGAAAATTTTTTTATGCAATTAAATAAAAAGTGTTTTTCCGTTTTAGATTCAGTATCTAATAAGTTCGAATTAAAACTTAAAGAAAGCATGTTTATAGAATGGTTAAAACCTAGTATGAACAAACAGGTCAACCATGTCCAATTGACCCTTTCTGTTTAGTTATTACTTTCTATGTATATTTTTTTTATTAACCTAATCTTTCGTCACTTCCTATTTGTTTTTTAGAATGACTTGTTATTCCTATAATAGTTTTTGTTGTATTTTTGTAATTAAATTAACAGTTTGTACACAGATAATTACATTTTGTATTGGTATTAAAAAAATCACCTATATAGGTATTTAAACAAATTTAAAAATTAAACTTCAACTGAAGATGACTATTAATAGCCGAAACATGTATTGTTTAGAATTAATAAAATGGTTTTATTAATTAAAAAGTTTGTCTTGTTTATTAAAAAAAAAAATATATATGTATATATATATATATATATATATATATATATATATATATATATATATATATATATATATATATATATATATATATATATATATATATATATATATATATACAGGGACGCCCAAATCATTTTTTGGTCTTTAAGATAGCTATCTTCCAGACATGAAGCAAACTCCAAACATTTATATGTTTATACTTAGGTCAAATAAGGATGCTTTGCAAAACATTGCGATGATTGGAGCTTGGGAACAAAAAAGCCCAAAAAATTTAGCCCCTCTGCCCTAAACGTGAGACTAACAAGTTGATGAAATTTTTTTTGTATTATTTTCAACTAGACTTACATTTATCGATAAATTTTAAATTTTATAGTAAAATATTTTAGTGTTCAAAAATTATGACCATAGAAAGTTTAAACCCCCTCAATTTGAGGGGGTTGCAAATTTTATAGTCATATTTTTTGAACTCGATATAATACTATGAGATATAATACTATGAAACTTAAAATTTATCGATGAATATAGGTCTAGTTAAAAATACTATTAAAAATATTTCATCAATTTGTTGCTCTCACGTTTGGGGCAGGGGGGCTAAATTTTTGTTTCCAAGCTCCAATCATCGCAGTTTTTTGCAAAACATCCTTATTTGATATATATCAATGAGCTATCTCAAAGACCAAAAAATGATTTGGGCGCCCCTGTATATATATATATATATATATATATATATATATATATATATATATATATATATATATATATATATATATATATATATATATATATATTGAAAATTGTTCAATATAAATAATATATACATGCATAAGTTATTCGTTCTCTACCTCAAAAATGAAAGTTTTTAATATACATTAAATGTTGATTAAGTTAATAATAAACTTTGTGTATTAAGGTATTCCTCGTTTTATAATAATATTTTCAACGACTCACTCTGATTCATTACGCACTTTAAAATTTTAGACAAACCCTTAATCGCCAAACACTGGTTTATCTGTCACTTTAAAGTTAATTCTAAATCAAAAAAGATCTATTAAAAATCTTAATAACTCACAAAATTGAATCATAATTTATCGAAACAATTATTTGAAAAATACATATTATCTGGATAAATATTTCAGGTAATACAAATAAAATAAAAAACTAAAATGACACTTATGCGTACTAAGTATTTTGAAAGTTTAAGAAATTCATATCCACAATTTATTATTATCTCTGATAAAATTTTGTTGTTGCTTTTGTTAAAAATGATCTAGACTTAAAACTAAAAGACTTTAGACTTTTTAATTAAAAAAAAATGCAAAACTCATCAAAAATTTGATAAAAAATTTGATTTTAAAAGCTTTTTATCACAAATATTTTGCGTCCATATTTGACAAGTATAAACTTGAAAAAGGGAAACTTAAATTTGTATAAAGGCTAGTTAACTCAAATACCCAATAATTGCTACAAAAAAAAACACAACAATCATATTTAAAAAGAAGTTTATTATCAAATTTAAAACGCAAGCTGTCAGTAAAGACAAACAAAAAATCTAATGTAATAATTATAAAAATAAATATATTAACTAAGAAATAATTAGCATTTAGCTTGAGCAACCTAAAGTAAATCTTGTAAAAAAAAAAAAAAAAAAACTCTTGCTATTCAAATTTCTATAATTCAAAAGATCATTAAAATCAAACAAATTATTTGGTTCCTTCTGGATTTAATATTAGGAATTGAACTTTTATAATTTGAAAACTCATTTAACATGAGCATCTTTTGAGACCCCTTGAGGATTTGAATTATGCGAGTTCAACTAACATAATTGGAATACTTAAAGGGTTTTAAAATACGCTTGAATTAAATGAATTTTCAATCTATAGAACTTCAATCCTTAATATTAAATCCAGAGGTTACCAAATAATTTGTTCGATTTAAATCCATCAGGTCAGGTTATCCTGCTACTGGTAACATGTAACCCAGTACAACTGGCTTTATGTTAACATCAAGAAGAGGATCTGGTTTTAAAAAATTGTTTCAACTCTTTCATAATAGCATTTAGATGTCACTTTGGAGAACGATCCAATCCACACAAGTGTGGAAATATGGAAGTAAAATTTACTCAAAAAAAAAAAAAAAACTTTCGAATTATAGAAGTTAAATTACTAGAGTCCAACTGTATTTAAAAATATTTATAGTCCATTGATCCACAGTTGTAGAACAATAAAATTTAAATTAATGTGGTTTAGACAGGTTTCCCATAATGCCACTTTGCTAATTTAACTAATAAAAAAGCCCGCATTTAACAAAATTGTTAAATGCGGGCTTTTTTATTTTCAAAAACAATATTTATTGTATAAATAGTGTTTTTGAAAGAAACACTGTATTACAATTGTTCAAAAACAGTATTTATTTGTCTTGACTAACCGCTTTCGTTTTGGCAATGGGGAACTACTAATGTCACTAAATTTGCTGTGGGAATAAACATTACCAGCAATTGGTTGTATTGTAAACTGGGATTTTATGATATTATCGTTATATCCTACATCTCGTAATGATAGATTGTCTCGTCGTCTACCAATCGCTCACTGTCTGCCAAAATAATTTTCTTGGTCATCCTGACAGAATCTTTCAGAAAGTACATGTTTTGCACCATTTTCTAACAAAAACTTTACTACTTCTTTAAATGAATATATAGTTGTTTTAAATCCTTCATATGTTTGCCAAGATAAAAACATTTTTGATTTTGAATTAGCATTATAATGTCCTGCCCTAGTCTCTATTGAGTCTTTCCATAAACGTAAATATTCAAGAAATTTATCTAACCAAATATATCTTTCATCAGTAAAGATTCATACGGTTTTAAAAATGGCTTCTTTTTTATTCTGTGATCAAATGTATTTCGAACATTCAGACAATCAAAAAATGTATCCATCATTAAACAAAATGTAGATGTACCAACTGCCTCTGGTGGCCCAAAATTTGCTAAAACGCTACCAACAGTCTCACTTAATACCTGTGCTGCAAGACTAACTTTCATAGCAGGGTATGGTGTTAAATGTTTATGTTCATTTGTTAGCTTTGGTACAAATTTTAAACCACTTTTTAGTTGCTCCTCAAAAATTTGCTGAATGTGTGAACAAAGAAGAAAAAAGCCATTATTACACATCAATCGTGTTGAATGATCCAGAATGCGATAAACAGTTTCTTGCTGTTTTCATAAGATGTGGGACATCTGCAAAAAAATAAATATAATGTTGCTTTTTAGAAAAAATATTTTTTGTGTAATAAATAACATCTTTATCAGAACAACCACAAAGAAATTTATGCATTTTAAAAAATCGACGATTTGAGGAAGCACCATCTGATGTTGTGGAAATAACATCCAAGATTATTAATTCCAGATAACAAACTGCCTTCCAAAAAATTGGCATTATTTGATGAGCAAGTACACCTGTTGCAGCAAATGCTGCAAAACTAAAAGAAAGAGGATTGACAATACTTTTTACAAGAAAAACTAAAATGTATGTTGCAATAGCTTCTACATTTTTAAGTGTTCCATAGTAGATATTGCTATCTCCTAAATCTACAAAAC
>NC_088923.1:8860000-8907500 GCF_038396675.1 Hydra vulgaris | reverse complement strand
ACATACATACATACATACATACATACATACATACATACATACATACATACATAAATACATACATACATACATACATACATACATACATACATACATACATACATACATACATACATACATACATACATACATACATACATACATACATACATACATACATACATACATACATACATACATACATACATACATACATACATACATACATACATACATACATACATACATACATACATACATACATACATACATACATACATACATACATACATACATACATACATACATACATACATACATACATACATACATACATACATACATACATACATACATAAATACATACATACATACATACATACATACATACATACATACATACATACATACATACATACATACATACATACATACATACATACATACATACATACATACATACATACATACATACATACATACATACATACATACATACATACATACATACATACATACATACATACATACATACATACATACATACATACATACATACATACATACATACATACATACATACATACATAAATACATACATACATACATACATACATACATACATACATACATACATACATACATACATACATACATACATACATACATACATACATACATACATACATACATACATACATACAAACATAGATAAGTACATACATGCATTTATCCATACATACATACATGTATATATATATACATGTATATAAATATATATATATATATATATATATATATATATATATATATATATATATATGTATGTATATATGTATGTATGAATGTATGTATATATGTATGTATGTATGTATGTATGTATGTATGTATGTATTTATGTATGTATGTATGTATGTAGCCCTCGGAATGCTGTTAGAGGTCGGCATCAGGTCAGCAAAAAGAATTTGATACAAATGAGTTACGATAAAATATAGAGACGGGGTCGGCAGTTTTCGGCCAACCTCAAACACTTTAAGATCGGCAGTTAATTCATATATATATGTATATATATATATATATATATATATACATATATATATATATATATATATATATATATATATATATATATATATATATATATCAGAGCAACTAATACATCTAATAAATTACTAAAATCAGGAATTATTAAAAGTGATAGATCAGATTATTTTCCTATTTTTATCTCTATAAATGTTAATGCAGATTTAATATTACATGAAAAACAGGTTGTTATCTATCGCTTTATTAAGGATAAAAAGTTTTTCCATTTTAGGAACAATTATCCAATTAACTGGAACCCAATCAGTAATTTGTCAGAAAAATATATAATATATAATGCATTTTTTGAAGTTTTTTATGAAGTTTATGATGAAAACTTCCCAAAATGTGGAATTTATAAAACAAACAAAAGTTTAAAATCACCATGAGTAACAAAGAGTCTTAGAAAATTCTCAAAAATAAAATAAAAACTATATATTAAATAGCTTAAAGCAAAAACAATTGAAAGCAAAACACTCTACAAAACTTTTACTAAACTATTTGAAACCAAAGAAAAAATTTTAAAAGAAAATATTACAATCGGTTGATAAATACAAAAACAACTTTAAGCGAAAATGGCGACTTGTTAATAAAATCACTTTTAACAATAAAATAAAAGCATGCTTGTTGCCAAAGTCAATTAAAATAGATACTGAGCTTGTGTATAACCCTAACATAATAGAAAACGAAAAAAACTTTGGTCTAACTGAAAAAAAGTTCTTTTTATCAGTTTGACCAAATTTACCCAAAAACATCCCTATAATGAGTAGTTCAATCAACTCAAATAAAGGTTTGATTTACCTTGAAATATCTTCTCTCAATGAATTTAAAGTATCTTTTGATAAATTTGAGATTGCTTTCAAAATGCTAATAAAGAAATAGGTCCAGATGATGTAAACGGAAATATTGTTATTGATTTGTATGACATAATTTAAAATATTTTCTTTAGGGTCTTTTTATGCTCAATCAACCATACAGTATTTCCTGACCAACTCAAAATAGCTAGAGTTACCCCAATTTTAAAAGGAGGGGAACTTACTAACCTCAGTAATTATAGCCCAATTTCAGGTCTCCCAATTTTTCAAAGTTTCTAGAAAGAATGTTGTATAATAACGTTTATAATCACTTATCAGAAAACAAAATATTATATAATAACCAATACGGATTTAAAAAAAATAATTCTGCTGAACATGCTATACTTCAACTAACAAGAAGTATTGCTGATTCATATGAAACATCGCAAAATACAATAGGTACTTTTATAGATCTATCGAAAGCTTTCGAAATACAATAGATCATGAAATTCTTTATAACAAACTAGAACATTATGGAATTGCTGGAAATACTTTGTTATTACTAAAGAACTATTTAACTAATCAGAAACAGTTTATTCAAATAGACTCATCATTATTATCAAACCTATTAGACATAATTTGTGGAGTGCCACAAAGCTCAAAACTAGACCCTTTAATTTGTCTAATATATACCAATAATCTCTACAAAGCCTCGAACCTAATGACAATAATGTTTGCCAGTGACACAAATCTTTTTTTAACAAGCAATGACCTTACAACATTATTTAGCAATATGAACATTAGGCTTCTTAAAATTTTTACTGTTTTAAATAAAACAAACTATAGATTAATATAGAAAAAACTAAATGGATGTTCTTCTACCCAACAGATATTTCTAGGCATTTATATTGATGAAAATCTTTAATGAAATTTCATGTAAATAACAAAATTGCTAGAACTACAGGAATATTTTACAAATCAAAAAGTTCCTTAAATAAAAATACTTTTATTCAGTTATTTTATTCATTTCTATATTAACTACGCGAATATTGCTTGAGGTAGTGTTAATTAAAGTATACTGGAACCTCTTCATCGTCAAATGAAACACATTGCACGTCTTATAACTTTAAAGATCGTTTTAAGCATGTCAGGCCTCTCTTACTTGAAATGAATGTTTTAAATATATATCTGCTTAACGTTTATAATGTTTTATGTTTTATAAATAAATGTAAAACCAACGATTCCCCTTATTTCTTTCATAACCTGTAGTCACTAAAAGAAAAGAACAAGTACCATCTATAAAATGATATTTATATGATGATCGAAATGAGACACAAGATTTGGTAAATCTTGTGTTTCATTTTGATTATCATATCAAGATATCATAAGGAATATCTTTCAAATAAAATTGTTTTGAAATATTTTGACTTTTCTCATGAATGGAATTTTAACTCATTTAAAAGAAAACTTA
Source organism: Hydra vulgaris (assembly GCF_038396675.1). Classification (NCBI taxonomy): domain Eukaryota; kingdom Metazoa; phylum Cnidaria; class Hydrozoa; order Anthoathecata; family Hydridae; genus Hydra; species Hydra vulgaris. The sequence continues at coordinate 8,904,176 of NC_088923.1, read as the reverse complement.
AGAAAATCATTTCATGTATTGATAATATACTTTTATATTTTCAATTAATAAAAAATAAATAGTTTTTCTACCCACACCTTGAGTTTTTATATATATATCATGAATCATTCAGAATGAATGTTCTATATTTTTTTCGTTGTAGATGTTTTTACTTCCTCGTGAAAGCATACATCATGCCTAATATTTATTATTATAATACAATTTTTTTAACATTACGTGTACAATTTATATTGTAAAATGTTTACAAATTACGCGTACAATGTATATTGTATTGTAAAAAAAATTACGTGTACAAATGTATATTGTATTGTATACGCTTATATGCACGTACCAATAAGTCTATTTGAACGCGTGTACGTATGTATATGTGTATGTGTACCTGTATCGTTGTATGCATGAGTATGTATCTTTGTATGCATGTATATGTGACCTGTACATATTACTAAGTCAAAAAACGAAATTAAGGACAGAAAGAACTTTTACTACAAACCAAATTAGTTCAATCAGAAAAATACTTTTATTTATATGAGATTCAATTTGCAATAATAAAAATGTTTACCCACAAAATAGAACGACTGCATACATAAGTGTATAATATGACAGCAGAAAAAGTGTGCCAACAAAGAAAAAAAAAAAGAAGATATTATGACTGAAAAATGAAAATTCCGTAATACGGACTAACTGAATAAAAAGTAAAGAAAACAAATTATTTATCTAAAAAACTATAAACATGGATCTATAATCAAAAAAATAAACTTCTTATAACTAAACAAAAAAACAAATAAACCTAAATCAACCATTAGATTACTACAAGCACTTACATCACCATAAACACCCAAAAAAAATCCAAAAAAATTTTAAAAAATTCAATATTAAAAGTTTAAATCCAAACGGTTCTCTGCAACAAAACATCACGGTCTTCTTTGTGTTTCTGTATTCTTTATTCCTTATTTTTATTGATATATTCATTTGTATATATTTTATATATTGTATAAATACAAACAATAAATGTAACATAGTTAAAGGGGAAACAGAAATATATATATATATATATATATATATATATATATATATATATATATATATATATATATATATATATATATATATATATATATATATATATATATATATATATATATATGTTTAAAATGGAAGATTTTAAAATTGCAATATGAGAACAAAATCTCATATATTTTTATTTTCAATTAATTTTAACTATGTTTAAATTTTTATATTTATATGAATTCATTAACTAAACTTCATTATTTAAAAATGGACAATTTTTATTTCATTGTAAATTTTAGTTATTCTCTTACTAACATGCAATACTGTTTCTTGTTATTGTTACTGTTTGTTGTTTTTGGTTGCAATAGTTTGTTGATACAAAATGATTTGTTGGTAACAACAAACTACTTTCAGATCATTTAATCAACAATTTAGTTTGGCATTACTGACAACCCAGTAGTAGAAGTAGTATTTGTCAGGTCAACTGACCTGACAAATATTTATTAAGTTTATTCTGTCTATTTTTCATTGTTTTGCAGTTGCAAGAAACATTTTACTATGTTCGCATTGCAATATATTTCTTTCAGTATCATTTTACCCTAAATACACTGTTCGGGTGAAATATGTTTGAGTAAAGTAAGAAAAAATTTTATGGAAAAAGGGAAAACAAATTGATAATACAAAGGGATAATAAATTATTGCAAGAGGACGTTAACATGTTAGTAAAATGGTCTTAAGATGGTTAATTAAATTTAATGAATATAATATGAATATAAACTGAACAACTCTGTTTTAACAGAAACAGCAATAGAAAAAAATCTTGGGATTTTTACTTCAAATCTATAGTGGAAACATCATATTAATTCAGCTATAGGCAAAGCAAACAGAAAATTAGGCATGATCAAAAACTCTTTTGAGTATATAGATGAATTTTCATTTAAGTTACCATACAAAGCGTTAGTACGTCCTTATTTGGAATATAGAGCAACAGTTTGAATTCCATTTTGGAAAAAGGACATTGACAATCTTAAATTTGTGCAACACAGGCTAATAGAATCAAATCTCTAAGTCAGAAATCGTATGAAGAAAGATTAAACATCCTTAAATTGCCAAATTTGCTTAATAGAAGAAGAAGAGGTGATCTCAAATGAATTCAAATGAACAAGATCTAAAAAGGGAAAGATACTATTAATTTTCACCACCCTCTATTAAATTTTGAGTTGGAACGATCAAGTAGAAGTAACAATTGTAGAATACGCAGACAATTTACCATTTCTTCACAAACAAAGTTAAAGATAATTGGAATTCTCTTCCCCAATGGATAATGGATAAAGAACTTAAACCTTTTTAAAAACACCATTGATAAATACTTTGATTTCTGAACACTAACTTTTGTAATCGGCTGTCATAGTCTCAATTCTACATAATTAAGAACTAACACACCTCAAGTGTGCACAGCATCTTTTCTAATCTATTCTATTGTGTTCTATATAAATGTACATACTTTGTTGTAACCAAGTAACCATTTTCTCAATATAAAAAAAAAATTTGAGAAAAAATTAAAACTGTATTATCTATAATATATTTATAATGTGCCTTTTATTAATTAAAAACTATTTTTAAAGTCTTTTTTTAATGTAAATTCACCTCTCTTAGGCCGAGAAGGCCACTTCAGACAAAAAGGTAATAAAGGTAAAGGTATGTTTTTGTCTTATTATTTATGAGTGCAGGCGGTGAGATCTGTTGCAAGGAAACGCCCCTGACGAGTGGCGTTAGTGCAGATCTAGGGGTCTCTGAAACGTCATTGGTGATCACAGTGCATTCCTGAGGAGGGGGATCATCATTATCTACTACTTAATTTGGATTGGTTATAATGGAACCAACATCTTTTTACCTCTTGTAACCATATATTTTTACCCTTTGGTAGCTTTTTATTATACATTTGTTTTATTCACGATATTTGAATATTTTGCTTGTACACAGGGAGTTGTCAGTTTCCTATTTTTAACTGTTTAGTACATTAATTATACGATTATACGACATCTATAAACATTTTTTTATGATTTCATATCGATACTATAGCATGGTGGTAAGTGCACCGCATCATAACCTGCAGATTCAGAGTTCGAACCTTGTAGAACACGTGTACTTGAATTTTTAATTTTTATATTGCTATAGCTTGAGTTATTGTTCACCTTTTCCCTGTAGACCTAAAGTTTTACTCCTCCAACAAAACAGTCTTTACATATATTCATGATTCTTACCCAATGACATCATCTATAAACTATTTCTATATCCACATCTTTTAGGTCTACGTAACTGGACGGTTCCGTTGGTCACTTTTTGCGATCATTGTGTCGCATAAATAATTAATATATTTATAATATGCCTTTTTTCAATTAAAACTTTTTTTTAACGTTTTTTTTATGTAAATATACCTCCCTGAGGCCGAGAAGGCCACTACAGACAAGAAGGCTACTAAATTTTGGTTATTACTCTCTCAATTCTGAAACACAAACCTTGACAAACAAGGCTGCTGCACGGAGAATAAATTTTAGCGTAGTACTACCATGGGATTGGACCATGTGATAAAAATCGGAACCTCTAGCTTATGAAGCGAGAACTTAGTTACTACACTAGTTACATGCTAGTGCATGAATTATTTTCATTATAAATTTGTATCAATTGTTTAATGCATACAAAAGAACAGATAAATTATTTATATTAATAAAAAGTTAAAAAAAAAAAAAGAATTTATCTTAATGAATGCATTATTTTGCATTATCTTTATGCAAGCATATCTTGTATTGTTGTACATCTTATTTGATAAAGTTTCAAGATCTGAAATATTTGAATATTCAAATTTTGAATAACACAACTTAAAACAAAATTAAAATACAAATTCAAATTTAAAAAAAAATAGCATTTATAAAGTATTCTGTGCCAAAGAAACCGCTAGTTTTTAAGTTGCGCCTCACTTAAATGAAACCTTTTTAATTCAAGATTATTTACCTTCTATCAATAAAAGAGCTTTTAAACATCCAAACTAAGTGCTAAGAGTCATAAATGGGATTAAATGGCAAAGTAAAAGGGGGTCTTAACCAGATAAAGCATTTTAGATGCAGATTACTTGAACAAAACTTTAATTATAAAATTGAAAAAAGCATTTGTAAAATTGTAAAAAAAATGCTAAGGTTCATGAATGGAGTAAAGAGTAAAATTTAGGAAGTCTAAGACAATTTAAGCATTTTAAATGTCTGTTACAAAAAAAAGTTAATTTATTAAAAATAATTATTTCAAATAATTCAAACAAATTTAAAAAGAAACAAAAATATTTACAGTACTAATGTATATATGGTACATAATCCAACAAAAATCAAAGAATTCTTCTGCCTGTTCAAGAAAAATGTGCAAATGTTAATGTTAAATTAAACCCTTCTTCAATTAAAACTACAAATTCCCTCCCCATGTTGAGAATATTCTTTTACAAGTTTATATCAATTCCATATAGATTTTCTAAATTAAAACCCTACATGAAATAGATATAAACATGAAGAAGCGTATACTGATGTAAACGTGATATAGATAAAAACATAGAATAGATATAAATGTAAAGAAGAGCATACTTAAATTTTAAATAAATTGGGTAAATTTTTCTCTCCGTTACTTAAAAGTTTTTCCTATTCATAGATAAAAACGGAATTGTTTCTCAAATCAATATTTCCATAAATCACTTAATAAAATTTTAAATGTGTTTATGGTATTAACATTAACTTGATTATTTTCATGCTCATTCTCAATTGCAGTTGGTTCCACATTTGCACTCTTTTCCTTTTCTGACAGACTCTTATTATTATGTTGATTGATAACTAATTTGTCACACTCAAATAATTTATCTCCCTATCTAACTAGTTTTGTATGCTTGCTTTTGTTTGACTCATTTTGGAGTTATAATTAGCCCCTAGAGATCTTTCAAATTTCTTACGTCAACGATTTTAAAGCCTGATGACATTGAAATATACTTCTTATTTTTGAAAGCATCTTTGTTAATAACAAGTAAAACTAGTAAACAAGAAAATCAATCTTTCAAGTCAAAATTCTAATCAATATTTCAAGTTAGAGAATTCCAACCAACTTTTAAAGTTAGTTTCTTTTATGAATACTTCAGAAACACCGAAAAGGTGCAACCTACTTCACAAACAAATTACTGGACTATAACCAAGTTGCGACATTTTGATTGCAAATACAATTTATGGAATAAAACTAATAGATGCAGCAGTAAAAACTAATGGTCTGAGGCTATGCGCCTCAGACCTCAAATCTCCGCCTCAGACATCATCCTCAAACCTTTAAGATAGACATTTGAATTTATATGCCGCAGACCTATATTCAGGAAATTTAAGAAAAATAAATTATTATTACATTTAGTTGATTCCAATTGAATGCCTTTTATATCTTTCACACTTTGTATTTCCATCTATATTTTTATTACTATCTTTTGTGCCTTGTTTTGCCTAATAATTCCTCGCCACTTAAATGAGCAATATTTGCAAAGTTTTTTTTTCCAAGAGCTCAGGTCAGCATTTCAAACTTATTTTAACTAAATCAGTTTTTCCACTGCTTTGTTTCCATGAAAAATCTTGACTAAGAAAATTACTAAAACTTATAAACCAAAGAACACAAACTAAAGCAATAACTTAATAATTTAACTCTATTGTGGAAAGCGCGAGGACTTAATGAAAGTTGCATAGTTAAAGATTTTCGAAGCTTTTAATAATAGTTATAAATATGTTAAGTGGTTTTTAATGACAACTTATATATGATATTTCTACTTTGTTATTCAAATATAAATTTATATAAAAATTTTTAAAATTAAAATTAAATTTAGTAAAGATAAAAACATCTTAATTTGTTGTTATATATAAAGGTTATGATGAAAATAAGCACAAAAAATAAACAAAACAGGCGTATTGACCTTGTCAGTACAGCTGATTACTGTTTATCTGTTGCTGATAGTGAAGAAATTTGCAGCTGAGAGTTATGTCAGAAACAGTCAGTGACTTATCTCTTTTTAGTATGAGTCGCATTCTGCTCACTACAATTGGTTTCTTTGCATACAATGCATCAGATGGATCACTTTTTAGCATGAAATAATAAACTTACACCACAGGATACTAGATCACTACTTATTTCAATTTTGTAATCTTTGTGACTAAACCCTTTTGTGCAAAACAATGAGAAAGTAAAGTGCTAAACATTCTTTAATAAATAACATTGGCAAATAATATAACTAGAAAAGTTCTAGATAACTGTTGTTACACTTTATATTGTTTTGCTTTCTTGCAAATTTTCAGTTAAAATACACACGTGCTATTTTTGTTCTGCTATGACTATTCTTTAAGTTAAAAATCATCACATAATAACAGGGGTATGCCCTCATGGTCATCTGTTGAAATTTAAAAAAAAATAATGCATGTCAGTAGCCCGGCAGGAAAACCAGACAGCTTGAAAAAGAAAGGACACAAAACAGATAATAAATACAACAAAAATGAAAAACTTTAAAAGTTATTTTTGTAGTTATCTCTTTTCCAATATCTTTGTAACAAAAGTTACTTAACAATATTTTTTAACAGTTTATAACTTCTCACTTTTTTTTACTAATTAACTTACTTTAAATTAAATCGTTTTTTCTATTGGACAGTTTTTAGTAGTCAGATGTTAATTTTTTTTTATAAATAATTTTACCTGCGAAAAAAAACCAAAACAAAACTATTATACTGGACTACTGATTATCATTGCAGATGAAAGATGAATCAAATGAGAAAAAAAAACTTCAGTCGCCCGCAGGACAACCGTGATAAAACTGGAGGGTAAACCACTGAATAAGGTTATATATACTATAAAATAACTGCAACACATTGCAAAACATATTAAATAGAAAGGGAAATTAATTATAAATTATTTAACAAACAATATAAAGTATTTTGTATTAATTATAAATTATTTAACAAACAATATAAAGTATTTTGAAAGATAAAATGAGATTTATGGTCGATAAATTTCAGGGTTAATGCTTATGGTAATCACCAATAAAACCCTTTGGATGTATGAATGTAGGCATATATAGTTGAATAACTTGGAATAATATTAGAACTTTTAAACTTTGTCCAAAGGAGATATTATATTTTCAATGAAAAGCACCTTTATTTGGCAAGTTACAAATAAGATTTTTATTTAACATAAAATTTTGATGCATATACCAAAAATAGAGAAGTACTTAAATAAATATATTTCTACTGTACAACACCAACATTAGGTAAACACTACCATTATGTAAACACCAACATTAAGTAAACACAAATATTAGGTAAACACCAACCCTAGGTAATACGCTGATTAACTTTCCTTTTGTTCATACATCATATTAAGTTAAAAATTACCATTGATCATTAGTATTTATTTACTCAAATTTAAAAATAAAAAATGGGATAAATAAGTTCCATTTAAATTTTTTTTATGTATTCAAAGTTATAGTAATTTACAAATACTTACAATATGTGAGAATTGGTGTAAAAATAATATAGTAAAGTTTATTTTAAGAGTGTTTTATGATCATATTAAAAATTAAATAAATGTTTTCGAAAAGTTTAAAAAAAATTTAAATTTTCCATAGTTGCTTCGCCATGCATATATTTAGACCTCCAAAGGGTTTAAAGGGAATCGCTATAAGCATAAACTTGGTTTTAACAGATCATGTACTTTAACTATTTTTTGAATGATAGCATTATTTAGTTCAGGCAGTAATTTTCAATACACTGGTATTGAAATTTAGAAATCTTAAGTTAAACCAGATCATATCAAATGACAGCTTTTGATCAAATATTATGGCCTAGATAAAACTTTATGTAAATAAAAAAAATTTAAATAAAAACAGTTATGACAAAAAAAAATCTATTTTTAAAAGTAACTTTCATTTATATTTTAACAAAACCTTTTTAAATGCAGCATTAATCTTCTGGTTTAACAATTAGACAATTAGAAGAATATTGGTATATTTAATAAGGTACACTGTTCAAATGCCTATCTATATTAAATTACTTACTTTGATCTATAGTTTCTGATATTCTTCTTTTTTATAGATTATAATATTATTTTTATATTAGAGTTTTTAAAAGCTTTATTTTACTACCAAAAAAACTCACATTTAGGATTTTTACGCTCAACTTTATCCATTTCACACATAGTCTCAATTGGTAAGCCATTCGGAATAATTTTAAATATTCCAGTTTGAGTAAACCCATTATCATAATGTTCTTGGCAACTTTTTGCAATTCCTGCTGCTAAAAAGCAAAGATATATATATATATATATATATATATATATATATATATATATATATATATATATATATATATATGTATACATTTATATGTATATTTATATATATATATATATATATATATATATATATATATATATATATATATATATATATATATATATATATATATAAATATATATATATACATATATATATATGCATATATATAAGCTACTATTAAGTTTGGAAGAAAGCAAAGAATAATGTTAAAGAGCAAGAAAATTTTGACAGAAAGCTTGAAAAGTTGAAAGTTTTATGACTCAAGAAAACATGATGATTGGAGGGAGTTCATTGAGCATTGAAGTGCGGGGGAAAAAACGAAACGATTAAATGTTTTTAGAGAATGAAAGGGCAGACACTGTGAAATGAATCTTTGCTGACGAGTAGTCAAGCAAGAATGAGATAGAGCTAGAGATATATTTTAGTTTAGCAGTGACTATGATAGTATTTGTGGAAAGTAAAAAGAGAAGCAACCTTTGAAAAAGAGGGCTCAAGCTTGGAAGATAGAACAGTTCCAACTACATTTAGAATGCATTTTTGGACTTTGTTTGGAGGAGTAGGAGTAACATGCCCAACAATAACAACAGTATTTCAAAAGGAACGCAGCTTGTCACCCAAGCTGTTACAGAATAGAGATCAGACTCAAGATATGTTTTAAGCAACTAAAAAGATAAGACTTTTGGTCTAGACAGGAGTATAAAGTTGAGTCATCAGCAAATACGAGCATAAAGTTGCATTGTCAGCAAAATAGCAATAATCTGTTACTTAAGATAAAAGAGAAAACTATTTATACAGATAGAAAAGATTAAGGAAGATTATTAAGTTAGATACACAGGACCAAGGATAGATCCTTGATGCACCATTGAAGTTATTAGAAATGAATAAGATTGTTAGCCTTTGAGGATTATTTTAATACTGCGGTTAGAAAAAAATTTAATAATCTCAAAAACTTTCCCAGATACACCATATGAAGCAAGTTTGTGGAGAGGACCAGCATGCCAAACTTTACTGAAACCTTTTGATATGTCAAGAGCAAATTTATTTAATTTTACAAAGTTTCCTTGGCATTAACATCTTCAAAACTAATTTTAAAAAATTATTTGGATTTTCAAATTAGCATGCATTTTTTTTATTTAAAAAAATATTTGATCCAGTGGACAGAGCTCCCAGGGAGTTTCTTTTAGCTTTCGCTATAGGTAACCTATTTATGAGCTTAGATGAAAATATTCAGAAATAAAATAATTACAAAAAATTGGTCTTTTAGAAAAGACATTCTGATATCTGAGATCTTTCTTATATTTAATAATGATGATGGACTCACCTTTCTAAAATGGATTAAATATAAATACATTTATAAATATTTAAAGACAATATTTAAGTTAGATTAGTCTTAGCATCTTTCAAAAATGGGAATGTATTTTTACTAAAAAGTTTCATTTTGCTGAGAAAATGCAGTTTCTTAAAATAGAAAATGCATGCCAAAGTGACATTTAATTAATTTTACTTTATGGTTTTACATTATTAAAAGGGTATTTTGGATATATTTGTGTCATTATACATCAAGAAGACAGTTTTTATAGTTTTAATCTGTTGAGAAATTTAATCTGTTGCAAGTCAAAAGCAAGAAAGTGGTTGAGTCAATCAATTTCTTACTTTTTAAATCTCTTTAACCATTATTTCTCCCTTTTTTTTCTGTCAACCTTTGACAAAAGACTTGAAAAATAGTAAGATGTAAGAGTTAGGAAAACGTTTCAGGAGAAAATTTTTAAGCATTATTATATTTAGGCTGGTTTAAACAAATTTAATATTTATGAATAAAGAATGGAAGCAGGAGTAAAAAAATGGCGAACCTGGTAAAAAGAGAACTTTATCAGATGCCAACCATGTAATAGACTGTTAATTAATTAAAATGTATGTTTTCTTATGAGGAGTTAGCAATAGAAGATAATCCAAGAAAATATATATCGTAAAAGACTACGGTACTCATTAAGGTGTATAGGTTTTTGTATAAAATAGCTTTCATTAAGGCATTTAGTTATGGCACTTTTCAAGAAATTGCTTTCAGTGGGTTATAAGTTTAAGCAATCAATTTATTTCCGGCAAAGCACCAAAAATCTCATTGTGGGCTGCAAGCAATCTTTTGAAATGTATTTATATATATAAGAATAAAAGGCGCATTACCGCATTAATACTTTTCATGGCGTTTTTAGTCAAATTAAGAAAAAGTGAACATTTGATATTTTTTTTTTATCTTCCATACATCTAAAATATGGAAAGTTGGAAAGAATCAAGTTATTTTAAACATTAGATGAAACCGAAAACTTTAAGTATATAAAAAGCTTACTTAAAGTGATAGAAGCACGCTACCAGATCCATACACATTCATGGAAGCCTCTTGGAAAGATAATCACTTTTGCCTGATATTCAGTGGGTCGATATATACACATATCTCATAAATACACCGAGCCAATACACAAATGAGAATATGAAGGCTTTTAAGTCTCTTGAAGCATACAGTTTTTTCGTTTGTGGGCGTGTTTATTTTAATATTGTTAAAGTATGTTCAGTTTTGTTTTGTAAAATCAAAGGTAGGGAAAATAAACGTTTCAAGAAAGTGGGAGATACATAGATAAACACAGACATACATATATACTTTTATTTTTAAACAGGAACTTCCAAGTCAAAGGCAAAATTAATCTTTATGATGTATGGATTGCCCTTAATAAAGTTGACGGATGGATACTTAGTGAAAATTGCACATGCATGGCAGGGTTATAAAAAATTATTAACAATAAAACTATTTATACCATAAAAAATACAGTTTTAGCATTTTCTAAATAACTTATATTATTTTTTTAGTCTTGGATCTGTATGCAGCCATATAGCAGCTCTTCTATTTAAACTAGAAGCATGTGTTAGAATTCAAGCAAATAAAGTTGCAGTTACTTGCAAACTTTGTGTGTGGAACAGGTATAGAAGAAAAGCAGAACCATCAATGCTACAAAACATTAATTTTAGGCGACCATTGAAAAATCAACTACCTTTTTCAATACAAAATATCAAGAACCCTAAAAAAAATTACCGATTTTCTGAAAATGTTGTCAAGTTTAACGACGATAGTTTACATAAACTCAGAGTAATTGACCCAGAAGCAGCTTTTTTTAAAAGTTTAGGTGGTGTAGCAACAATATTGGATCGTAGTTTTAGTGATAACACTGCAACCGTTGACAAAAACAATACAAATGTTTTACCAGAGCCAATTACTTCTTTGTTTGACAATGATGCAATTAATCGTGACAAAACTTTGCTTAGAGAATTTTTGCACATTATTTTTATATTAAATTTAAAAAAAACAATTTCTAATTAGGAACAACTGGTATTTATATCCAAGCTAATTATTCATATTCAGGAGCATCGCCAGATGGAATTATTAAATGTATATGCCACAATAAATGTTTAGTAGAAACCAAGTGTCCCTACAAATATCATGAAAGTTTAGGTGGTTGGAAAGAGGATAAAGATTTCCATGTAAGTGAAAGTGGTGATAAAAAAACAAGCCATAAGTATTATACTTAAATACAAGGACAAATGAGGATTTTAGCGTAGACTTTTGTGACTTTTTTATTTTAACACCCTTACAAAATGAAGAAATTAAAAAATGAATATAAAAATTCTAGAAAGCTCTTAAAGCATTCAAAAAATGTATAGAAAATATGGAAACATTTTATATTTGGTATGAAGATTGCTTGTTTATAGGTGGACTTTATAAATTTGCAATTGAAATTGAAATTTTTACTTGATTATTTGTAAATGAAACCATTTAATTATTGTTGGATGTTGTGTATTTTACTTTTTGTTCCCATGCTTTTATTTTTATATTGCTAATGTAATCATTATTTAATTTAAGAATTTTAATTAAAGTTTTCTAACAACTTTTTTCTAAAGTGTTCTAAAGATTTTTAAAATTAATAAGTTTGAATTTGTTGTTCTTTTATAAAAAAAAAAAATAAAGGAAATAGAAAATGAACGATATTACCGATTAGTTAGAGTTTATCGAGATGAAAAAATTATTAATGAGATAAGGCAAGCATTGCACAAATATTATTTTACATACATTTTACCAGAAACTGTTACAAGAGAAAATAATATTTATTATAGCAACAAGCAGAAAAACTGTTGCATTTTTAAACGTCATTGCGTTAAATCAATGATTGCATGGAATAAACCTAGCTGTGAATTTAATGGTTTCACTACTAATGAGTAAATGTAACTCGTGCTCCAAAAGGAATTTGGATTTGTCCAAATTGTTTAAAATAATATTTTGTACTATATAGTTTGAAAAACAAAAGTTTATTATTAGACATTTTTTATTTCTGTACTACACTTTTATTTAAATTTATAAATCCAGCTACTGAAATCATTGTACTGTCAAGTAGACCAGTACAGTTACAGGTATAGTTGATGTTAATAGTTGATATTTTTTTAAACGCCCAACAACTCTTTCTATATTGATTCTCACACGAGCAATTTGACGAGATAAATTGATTTCTTTTAAAGCCATTTGAATTTTACTTTTGTAAATGCTGGTATTATTAAGCTCCTCTTGTTGCTAATTCTTCTTCCACTAAAAATTCTCTATCAGCTAAAATACAATCTCCGTAACAAACTTAATCTAAAAAACCTGACTCAATTGTGATCAGTTTGTTTGATGCTCGACCACCCCATCCAGATGACAAAAAACTTACAGCACCAGCTGGTGTTATCCCAATTAAATATTTAATGGTATTACGTGATTTATAGGTAGAGTAGGCTTGAGCCCTAGCTGTTCAGTTATGTGGTCTTTCTATAAATAATTCAGTGCAGTCCATTTTACATACACAATTTTTGAAGTTTGGAAAACAACATGGCAAGTTTGCTCATATAGCAGCTCGTTCAGGCTACACAATTAAATTGCACATACATTGCCTAATTGTTTTATCCATAAGCAAAACATTTTTGATATGACTACTTCACTAATGTTAAGTCTCAAGGCTAAATCTTTATCTTTATGTCCAACACTGTTCCAAAAAAAGGCTTCCCACCCAAACCTTCTGACCCAGAGAAACCCTCTTGAGGGATGATAATATGTACCTAGAGGATCAAAAAAAAATTAAACTCAAAATCAATGATTGGCGTCAGAGAGAGAAAATCGCATTTAAAGTTTATGCTATAAATGAAAAGGTTCAAAGAAAATAAAATCAGTTGTATTAAAAAAAATTTCTGTATTAAGTCAAAGTAAGTCTAGATACATAAAAAACAATGCAATTAAATTCACTGTCAACAAAAAAAGCGAAAAATCATTTTAAATTTTTTTTCTGGAGTTAAGCAAACAAACCCTTTGGAGTTTTGGAGCACAACACAAACCTAAAAGTCGCGTAAAATTCTGGGAAAAGACATGTATATGTTTGTTTATATTTGTATTTTTTAGATTTGAATTTATTTAAAACAAAAAACATAGTTTTTCATGACAAAATGCCTAATAGGGCAAAGACTCATGAAGAAAACCGAAAATGTGCTTTCTTTGTTTCAAAAAGGCTTCTAGAGCACTGACTGACGATATGAAACGCAGATCACAGGTTATTATTCAGAAACAGATTATTTTTCAAGACCCAATTCATCACTTTGCCAGAACTTTACAACTTTAATTCAATCAGTCTAAAAACACTGACGAGAACTTCAACCTGTGATTGCAAGATTTGCTCAACTGCAAGACTATTTGGAAAAACTAAGCTTACTTTTCTTGAAAACTCATACAACCCAGGACCAAACAAGGTTGTAAAAGCTCAAAATACCGTAGAGAAAAGATGTGGAAAATGCTTTTTCAGTCATTGGCCGTGGTTTTGCCCATATAAGTACAAAGAGTACTCTTCATAAGAACTTGGTTGAAGTCACATCAAAGGACAGACTTGCTGCTGAAACAGTTGCAGTGTCATTCATTTCTTCATCTGAAGCATCTCCACATGGAACAATTCGTCTCAAACAAACACAAGGAGGCAGTTCATTTTCAGTCCTTCAAGGTAAATAATGTCTATATGTGAAAAAGATGTCCTTGGTTCTGAAGAATTAGTAAAAGTACAAATGAACACTGGTCTTTCTAACTCTGGAGAGCAGAAACTGGTTTCAACCTTGAATAATGTGTCACAGACCCGCATTGTAGAAAAAAATTTTGAAACTAATTTTCAGCCTTTTGGGTGACAGCTTGCATCTAAATTTACTCACACCGAGGTTCTATTTTCATCAGAAAGCAAATCAGCAGAACCAAAAATAGTTGCACATTGCAATAGTGCAAAGTCTCTTCTAGAAAAAACTCTACTCAAAAAAAATTTCTCAAAACCACCTTGTGAAAGTGGGTATAGATGGGGAAGGAGGTTTTCTCAAAGTCAGTTTGGGTGTTATTGATTTGCAACAAACCCAACAACATGTCACTAAAAGACTTCTGACTTATCAACCTGCAAAAGATTCCAGTGTCAAAAGGCAGCTTTTACTTGCTGTTTGTGAGGAACTTCCAGAAACCTATGAGAATGTGAAAACAATCTTAGAACTCGTCCAAGTGCTCCAAATAAGTTTTTTCTTGTCTTGTGACATGTAATTTGCAAACATTATTTGTGGAATTCTGTCACATGCTAGTTCACACCTTTGTACATGGTGTGACATTGATGCAAAGAATCTTGCAAGCTGTGGAACTTCTCGAACATTTAATTTGTCAAGAAAAACTTTGAAGCTTTTATTGCCACTGGGGGTGATAGCAAAAAAGCAAAAAGATTTAGTAACACTATTCATCTTCCAATTGTCAGTCTTCCTGATGGTTCTCTCCTTATTTATAATAAGGAGATACTAAGTCACTCAAAGACTCTTGGACTAATGTTGACAAGTGGCTTTCTGCACTACACATTCAAATTAAGCCATACCATGGTGGTCAGTTGGCTGGGCCAGAATGCAGAAAGATCCTGAAAAAGATTGACTTACTTCAATAGCTAGCTGAAAGAGAGTCTGCATTTCAAGTTTTTAGCTACGTTGACGCAATGCGAAAATTCAATGCTGTTGTAGAGTCATGTTTTGGCAATGAACTTGACAAAAACTATTCTGAAAAAATCCAAACTTTCAAGGAAACCTACATTGCTCTCAATGGCCATCTTTAACACCGAAAGTTCACACAGTCTTTCACAACATTCAACATTTCATCAACAATGCTCTCTAGGCATCTTTGGTAAACAAGGGACAGAGGCATTACATCATGAGTTTAAGCCATTGGCAAAGATTCAAACGTTTTCCTGGTCATCCTCAATATTCAGAGCACTTGACCAACTGTCTGGTTGATCTTAACAGCAAGCACATGTGAAGTATGAAAACTTATTATTAAATTCAGAATTGTGATCAATTTTTAAGCTTGTCAAAGAAAGAAAAATAGTATTTTCTCATCTTATTTTTAGAACTTTATCACCTTTTCAATCATTTGTGATTGTTTGATGAGTTTGTGTTAGAAAATATATTTTTGAATAATAAAAATTAATAAATTCCATTCATAGTCCTTTAAATTTTAGGCATAAATTTAAAATGCACTTTTCTCTCTCGGACGCCAATCAGTGATTTTGAGTTAAATATTTTTTTGATCCTCTAGGTACATATTATCATCCCTAAAGAGGGTTTCTTTGGGTCAGATGGTTTTGGCGGGAAGCCTTTTTCAGGAACAGTGCCAAGTCTTAACTTCATTAATACAATTAATAAATGGTGTTCTCAGGATATTGTTTTAACATAAGTTTAACACAAGATTTAACTTGCAAAATCCATTCAAACAAAGCTGGTTTGCTAATTCCAGTTAAAAAGTTTAATGCTTTTTCTTTAATATTAATATAGTCAATAATCTTTTCCTTCGTAAACTTTAATTTTCTTTGCCATTTTTGTAACTTTTGTTTCAATTTTTGTATTTGAAACATATTTTTTCTCAAAATTCGTGTTAGTTGTTTTCTTTTGTTACAAATACTTCAGTTTTTGTGCCTAAAATTAAAAATATGCAAATAATACTTTATGCTAATACTTTATAATACTAATAATACTTTATACTAATATGCGAATAATACTACTAATAAATTCTTCGAAAATTTATTTTTTTTAAAAAAGAAATATTTTAAAAGTTAATCAACACACAAACTATATATTAGTGACATCAATTAAGATAAATTTAATTTACAAATGTTTTGTACTTGTACCTATTTCAACAGCTCTTTGGGTTATCTCGTTTTCTGAAGGACAATTTAAACAGTCCTCTTTAATAAACTCATTAGTTTCTGTCTTGTTAAATGATCCAACCTCGTGAATCGGTAATATAATCTCATTACTAGAAAGAGTTTGCTGCCTTTTTTTTTGATCGTTCGATCGTTCTAAAGAAGCTTGAACTTGTTTTTCATGTGTATTTTTAAAAGAAAACACAGTTGGAACATAATCTAATAAATTTTTTAAAGTTTAAGTACTAATTCCTGAATTTCTTTGGAACCAGTTCTACATGCTAACAGTTTTTAGAATCTACAAACTTTTAATTATTTAGTTTCTTATTTTCTAGGATTTAAAAATTTACTCAAATTTTTCGTACAATATAGCAGGAGAGAATTAGCAAAAATTAGGGTCGAACCCAAACAAAAATGATATAAAGCAAAAATTTTGTATACAGTCTTTAGATGAACATAAAAAAATGCCCCGTTGATCGCGCTACGGGAACATCCCTTTTGGGGCAGTTTAGGGTAAAAAAATGGTCAATTTTGACATAACTAAAATATCATAAACTATATATCGTTGGATAGAAAATTTTATGGTGATCAATATTTTTGTAAAAACTATGAATAAAAACAATTATTTTTCAAGTTATTTACATTTTAAAAGTGTAAAAGCGTTAAAATACTACTTTTTGTTTGTTTTGAAAGCAAAAGTTTTACTTTTCTATTCAAAATATTAGTCCCTTTTTAATCGAAAATAAATTAAGGAATCATACATTATTATTGTATAAGTATTCTTATTTCCTCTAACACTTTTACATAAGTAGTACTTAAATTTAAAATACATTTACTTCATTTAAGCAAAGAAAAGTTAAAAATATTTGTTACAAATTTAATCAACCATTTGTAAAAAGGGTAAACTTTTCAGACATATAGTTTATATAATATATTATTGATCGCTATTGCAATTTATTTATTTTGGTTGCCGTATTTAAGGCCAATGCATATTTTGAAACCCTATATAGGCTCAGAATAGGCAAAAAGCAATCTGATTCGCTGATTTTGATTTTATTGATTAAATTACGCTCAAAAGCCTCTCTTTCAAAATTAGCGAATCGGATTGCCCATAAATCTGCCTATTCTGAGCCTGTATAGGGTTTCAAAATATGCTGACCGGATTAAGTATATTTTACAGAATGGTCATTAAAACTCAAAATATAATTTTTGCAAACTAAAAAAATTATTTTTCGAAAATACTCAGTTGTTTTAATGTATAATATATACAGGATATAATTTTTTAAATACAAGATTTTGTCGTTTAAATTTTTTTAAATAAATTTTATAAATACTTAGTAAAAAAACATATCGTAGTAACTGTACAATGCGAAATAATGTTTTTATAAAGATGTCTGGCTATGAAAATAGCTCTTTAACAAAAGACAGTTTAAGATATTTTTTGAAATTATACTTTTATTTTATTTGAATTTTATTTAAAAAGTAATTCATAAGTATAACAAACTTTTTAAAAACTTGTTTACTATCTATAGACTCTATGTGAAAAGCTAAACTGTTTAGGCTTTATCTACCATTTTGCATGGCAACTTCTTCTGACTATTCTCTTATAACCTTTTTTAGTACTTTTTTTTTAACCTAAGTATAGAGACAAAATCTTTTAATGCTTAAACAAGGTTCAAACTATAGAAAAATATTATTATTACTTGCTTGCACAATCGTGTAATTAAAAAAGGTATATTAAAAACATGTCTTGTTATACATAGTGCAACAATAAAATTAAAGTTTGTTATTAACCATTAAGTGTTTTGTTGATATTTTATGACATTCTTTTTGTTAAAAAACCACAGGAATAAAAAACTTTTGTAAAGTATCCATTCCACGATTTCATGTTTCATAACATTCAAAGAAAAATCAGTTACAGCTTTAATTAAAACACTAAATAAACAATTTGTTACTTTATGTGGTTAATCGTAGTTCCTACTATGACTCACAAGATTCTCATAAAGGATTAACACATGGCTACAATAAAGTTTATACTTATCAAATCTAAAATTTGGATATAGACATTCGAAATTTTTGCCACAAAATCTTGATTATCAAAGAAAACCAAGGAACAAATACTAATTTTTATTGATACAATTATAAACAGCTTCTTTTTGTCATAAATTTGTCTTTCTTTCTTCTATCCAAAGGATACCGTGATATCAAAAATTTTACGCAATTGTTATAATGTTTGGTCACCTACCTTTAAAGGAAATGAAATTTTTTTTTAATGGACTAACTTTTTTTTTTTGAAATGCTATATAACTTGTGAATTAAGCGGCATTTAATAAATTTAATATAACTTGTGAATTAATAAAATTTAGTAAATTTGATACAATACAAATTTAGCAGAGTGCATGTAAACAGGGAAGTCCGTATTTTATTTTCCATATTTATAACTTTTTCTCTCCTAATTTATAATTAAAAACGTAAGTCATTAAATAATACGCAGTCTAGTGTAATATATGGGATATCCATTGATATATTTTGATATATACTTGTTGATACTAACTAATTTTACCTCCTGGTGATAGTTAAACAATAAAACTTGATAAAAATTTTACTCAGGGTATATGTTAAAAAGGAAGTCCAAGATTTGTTTTAACTGAAGTAATCATTTTGATTGTTTTTAAACTAATAAAAGAAAAAATTTAAGTTTTAAAAAGTATTAAAAATTTTTAAAAATAAAAGTTTTATATAACGAATTAAAATTCAATTCAAGTTTATAGTTAAGTTAGTAAACTCAAATGTTAGTCCACCAAAATATTGTAATTATTAGTTTTTAATAATCGCAAAATTATGAAACCGAAATATTACTATGCTATACAATTTTAGTTTTTTTCCAACCGTCTCAGATAACTAACCGTGCATAATTTGTTTAGTTTTAGCCGTAGTTTGGTTTTAATAGTTACATATAGTAAAACTTTTTTCAACAATATAATCAAGTTGAAAAACTTTTATTTAATTTTTTTGGGTACGTCTAACGACTTAGCAGACATAACCTATACACACCCCTGATTTGTTGCTATCCAATCCCATTAAAGCCAAGCATCTGCCTAATATGACGACCTGCAAACCAAAGCTTCGTAATAAACTCAAAGAATTTAATTCAGAGTTTCCTGTAGTAAACAAAGATCTTCTTTCTTTAAGAAATTCTGAAATGGAACCTTTTATTGCTATGCAAAGAGAAAATGAAGACTATATTGTTTTTAAGTAGGAGTTTAAACACCTTTTTTTTTATGTTTTATTTTGTTTATAAAACAATAATTCTTGACAAATAATTTTTAATTGAATATGGTTTTTTTAGTTATATTTAGTTTATATATGTTATGACTTTACAGGTCAATGGAAAACGGTAACTGTTTTTACAACTCTGCAGCTTCATTGATAAATTCACCAGATAAAATACATGAAATTCTTCGACTATTAACTTCTGTTGAGTTGTTCAAGAAAGCAACCTCTTATTCAAGATACACAATAATCTTAAACCAAGTGGAATCTAAAAGTTTTTCTTCACTCTCAAGTGTTTCCATGACATGTGTTTCATTTGAGTCTTCTGATTCTTTTACAGAATTAAATGATATAAATATTTCTTAACTTATAAAAAAAGAAGTCTATAACAATTGCAGAAACAATATATTTGCTTCTTTTCTTTTTTTTAACTGCATTATCTACAGTGTTAAACAAACAAATTCGGGGTATTTATCCTGACTTTAGACTTAAAAAGTATAAAAAGTTTTTTAATGTAAGTATATACCTCCGTAGTAATCATGAAACAAATAAAGAAAATCTGAGTATTTTATGGTGTAACACAGATTATCGCTCAATTTGCAAGGATAAGGTTATGAGGTCACCAAATCAATTTGTCCCTATTGCGAAATGAGAAGTTCTATGCTCAAAGAAATTTGTCAAAAGCGATTTAAAAAGAGGATCGTGTTCAGTTTTGCCAAGTGTTCTATCACGTTCTTCTGAAACCACTAAGGTTCTTAATTTCTTTTTTCAACCTGCTAAAAATCTTTTTTTTTTTTAAACAAATATAATGTTATTTGTGAAGACTTTCTACGTTTATTGAATGTAAATCTGGTAAAACTGGCCTTAGACTTGCGCAAAGCATAATTTCTGCTGTTGATGATTATGGTCTTGATATCTAAAAATGTAGATGTCAAAGATATAATGGTGCTGGGGCAACACCTGCTTAATTAAAAGGTATTTCATCTAGAATTAAATTTATCAGTTCAAAGGCAATTTTTGTTCACTGAGCATGCCATAAACTTAATTTAATTTTTAGTAAATCATGGTATGATCAGAGTGTTATAAATGTTCTTGATCAAATCAAAGATATATCATATTTTTTTAATTTATCGCCTAAACATGCCAGCTGTCTCAATAAATTCATTTTTCCTGGTCAAGCAAAAATAGTTGATACATGTTAAACTAGATAGGTTCAGAAACTTAGAGGTATGGATGTTTTTTTTGATAACTACATATCCGTTTTTCATTCAACGGAAAAAATGGCATACAAAGAAGATAAGAGTTATAATATTGATACTTTTTCAAAAGCTTGATGTTTTTTAAATCTTATGAAGAACTTATTTTTTATTGTAAGTTTACTTTTAACAAAACAAACAATTGACTATTTCTACGCCATCACTGTTGTTCTCTCATATAAAGCGTTTGATACATCACAACAGTTTAATGAGATAAATTGTTTAAAAATTCAAATTTTAGATTTTAAAAAAATATTGGTGTCTATCATGACGAAAGGTACTTAACTGCTCTTGATCTAGCTTAAACACTTGATGTTTCAGAAGATAAACCAACGCGTTGTGGCATACAAATTTATAAAGGTAATTATCGCTCTGATTATTTAATATTTCAGATTATTTCAAATATTCCATCGCATCTGTTCTTCTAGATCATTTAATAAATGCATTAGAAGATAGTTTTGATAAAGGGGAAATGATTATATACAAATGTTTATTTGGTATTCCTGCAACTGTTGTAAAAAAATAAAGAAAAATATTTTTGGAAGTTAGATTTTATGGAATTTTTGCATTTTTATATATTCAATATGCCTCATTCTACATCGATTCATGCTGAATTAGATTTGTGGGAAACATTTTGGAACAATCAATCTGTGATCCCATCCACTATTACAGAGACTTTAAAGTTTATTGATTGGTTTCCCAAACATTAGTATAGGTTTTTTAGTAATGGGAAAAATTCCAGTTACAACATGTGAATGCGAGAGGAGCATTTCTGTTATACACAGACTGAAACTTACATGCAAAGCCGCATGACAAAGTCAAGGTTTAATTATTTGGCTATGATGTCTATTCATCTAAAAAATTATTCCTGATTTAGAAAGAGCTTTAAATAAATTTTCTTAGGGGAACAACGCTTAGAGTTGGTATATACCTAATATTAATTTGTTAATTTTTTTTTGTTTATTGACTATATTCGTGTATTTTGTTTCATATTTAAGTTTATCTTTAGTGAAGTTAGTTTAGCGAAAATTAGAAAAACCAACATAAAAAATTAAAAAAAAATTTAAAAAAATTTGGCATAACTGCCTATCGAGAAAAAGAAAAAATCTAGAAATGGAGAGCGAGCCTAAAGCAAAAATATTATTACTTTACATAAACTGCCTATCAAGAAAAGGAAAGAATCCAGAAATGAAGGACTAACCTTAGGCCACATGTTTACAGATGGAGTGCAAAGTCCTATGGCTTAATTTCTCGTTGGTTTTCACTTCGTTAAATAAGTTAGACAAGTAAAAAATGTCTAATTTATTAACAGAATAACCAAGACAATATTTTTATAAGTTTTGTTTTATATGGGTAACTGAGAACAATTGTTTTTCAATGGAATGGCCAAATATCAAACAATATATCGAGTACTCGACATATCGATAATATATATATATATATATATATATATATATATATATATATATATATATATATATATATATATATATATATATATATATCGATAAATAAATATTTATCACAAAAAATTGTTTTATATGAAAGATTTAATTTTATCAAAAATTTTAGCCGGTTTTTTACTGCTTCTGCAAAAACATTTATTTATTTAAAAGTTGATTTTTAGGTCAATAAAATTTAGCAATAAATCAATTTTTGCAAATAAAAACTTTTTAAAAACAGTTTTATTTTAACAAATCTTAAATCTATATATTTTTAAGCAAACAAGTAAAATTAAAAGCGAATTTTTAAAACCCAATGCCTTTATATGTTATTATAACACAAATTTTGCAATCAATTTTTTTTTTTTATATTACTATTTATTTTATTAACATACGGCTGTATGCGTGTGTCTAAAAAAACTAAAAAGAATCAGTAAGAGGCTGGTCTCGAACCACAGACATTCCGTTTACGAAGTCGTTCGTAAATGGTTTGAGACGGATTGTCCATAAATCACGTAATGCAAACTTTCACAATACACAAAACAAAAAAGATCAACAGTTTTCCCTGAAGAGTCTGACAGCAATCTTTTTTAAAAAAACGCTTTAGTATTAAAAGGTTTCAAGATGTAAAAGAACAACAACAACAAAAAAAGTTGAGTATGCTGTATCTCAAACAAGACTTGAAAAATAGGTTTTATACTGTCATTGTTTAACGATAGTGTTAAACCAATGAAAAATATACTAATGGAAGACCATTTGATGTTAAAATTAGTAAAAATTTAACAAGGATTTTTAAACAAAGACTTGGGTTTTGGGATTTGGGTTTTTTGAGTAACAAGAATATTTAGAACTTCGCTTCCAATTACTGCTGAAAATTTTAAGTTTTTAATTTTTCAGCTGGAAAAGTATGTTTTGAGGAGAAATTTGCCTACAAGCAAGGATGAAATCCTATCGGTTCTTATAGATTCCACGACTCTAGACTCTAGAGTCAAAAAATTGAAATTCTTTGGACTCCGGACTCCGGAATTTTCTTATATTTATAATTTTTTGATTCAATTAACCAAAGATTTTAGAGATGAAGCAGTCCTTTCAATTACAGCGTAATTGAAACTATATAGCTTTAACTACGCAGTAAAAAATCTTATTATTGATTTCATTTTTTTTTTGCTCAAAAATAACTATTTCTTTTAGTTTAAAGGATTTGTTAACTTCATGTTTACATGAGGTAGTGGTGTAGTGGTAGACCTCTTGCCTTGTTACCTAGAAGTCCCAAGTTCGATTGCCGCCTTCAATTTGTTCGATTACCGCGCTCAACTTCTTCACGCTTCGGCCATAACCTATTTTATATTTTTGCCGAAATTAGATAATTAGTTAAATAACTCACAAAAAATAATTTTGATAATTTAATTCCGTATTTAAACCAAAAAGTCGTAATGCGTTTTTATTTAATATAAAAGATAAATTATATCAACTCAAAAAATTTAACGAATTTTATTCTAACGACTTGCTCATGCATATTTAACCCACGTCACTTGCTACACTTGTAAATTGATACTTCCTCACGGTGTTTAAAAAGACTTAATAGCTAAGAAAATGACTTGTTATGATTTAAAAATACAACATTTATCATAGTATATAACTAACCGGAATCCGGATCTTGCATATACAGAGTTAGATCATGCACATTAAGCACCAAGCAAAAATGACGAAACTTTTTCATAAAACAGAGGTACCAAAAACATTCCTTCTAATTCATAATAAAATCATTTTTTTAGTAATGTAGTGGGATAGAGCCTAAACGTTATAACATCATTGATAAGAGAGGCACCACTCAGATAATCAAAAAAAATATCCGTTACTTCAAAACTTAAAAAAAAGTTAAAACCTTTGGCTAAGGTATTAAAAAGAACTTGAAGTTTCAAAAAATATTTTACCGAATTCGCGTCAAAATTTTTCAGCATTTCCATCAAACGAGTTTTTCAGGATTTCCATCAAACGAGTTACAATTTTTTACTAAAGAAAAACAATTGTTAGAGAGACTAATCTGCAATTACTTCATTAATACTTGAAATATCTATACACACTTAAAAAAAAAGTAGAAATTTCTACCTTATGGTATAAAATGTGAATATATGATAAACCCTTATATACCCGTTATATTAAAAACAATGATTTGTCATGCAATTTTTTACTTTAAAGGTACGATTTTATAAATTTTGATTTTAAAATTTTAAATTCAGTTTAAAACAGAGTAGAACTCAACTTTAGCCACTTTTTTGCAATCTAAACTAAATAACTTTGAAACCTAGCAGGGTTAGTTAAGTACCTCTGCTTTCTTTTATTTTTTACTAAATTAATCAATAATCTTTTACTGGTTCAAAAATAGGTAACTGTTGGCTAAACAATTTGTATTAATAAACTTATAGAAGTTAATAAGGGTTCGTCAATATACTGATATAAAATCAGAACAATCCCGGGGTACCAACAATTTTTAAAACGGGTGGGACTTGAATAAAAATACGGACTCTAGATAAAAATAGGGACTCCTTGTTACCAGACACCGACTTTGCATCCCTGTTAACAAGATTTCGCAAAAAAAATTTTAACTGTGTTATAATAATTAATTGCATGGAAATATTCATTGAAAGAAGTTTTAACATTCATATTCGAGCCCAAACTTGATTAAACTATAAAAACAACAACACTGTTAAACCAGCAAGTGGTGTAAGTATTTTATCGCCTGGATGGGGTGGTAGAGTGTCAGATAAAGAAATTACTATTAAACCTGCACTTTTAGAAAAAATAACCCATGACGATTATGAATTCGTTGATAGAGGATTCCTACTTATTGATGAATTTGCAACACAGAGAGGAATTTTAAAATTACCTAAATTTACCAAAGGAAAATAGTAGATTTGTTTTATTGAAGTCAATGAATCATGTCAAATTGTTCATGTGATGTTGCATTTTGAGAGGGTAATTAGTTGGTTAAGAAAATTTCGTATTCTGGAGAGCATTATTCCATTAACTCAAGTTGATTTACTTGATTATGTAATGATAATAATAACTTCATTAGTAAATATTAACAGTAGTGTTGTTCCGCCAAGCTCATAAGAAGGAACACTAAACAATATTTTTTTTCTCACTAAATTTTTTTTATTTAAAAAAAAAATTTTTTTTTCTCTGAAAAATGGTAATAAAATGTCACTGCCATAATATCATTGTTATGTCTCCAGTGCCGGCTGGTGGCGTGTGCGAAGTTTGCAATCCACACATGCGGAAAATTTCTAGGGGCGGAAATTTTATGATCAACAGTAAATAAATAATTGGAAATAAATACGTGGCTCTAATAATATATGATTACTAGCTGTCCTGACCCATAAAATACGGGTCTTCACCAAACCAACCATTTCTATACTTACCTTTTCCACACCGATCATTTCCATACTTAGGGCAAAGGTGCCTATGATGGCATACTTAACTTTGAAGCTTCATTAATTAGTATCCTGAAGTACTAAGAATAAAAGTTTCGATAAGGATACATTCTTTTTTACATGTAGAACAATAATAACCGTAGGAGTTTTGATCAGTTTAATTTTTTATTAGTTATTTTTATTTTTTTTTTAAATGCACAAGTTTGCCATCATAGGCAACTACTGCTCCTATAATGGCGTAGGATAGCATGGGGCTGGTTAGCATCAAGGGCAACTTGACGATTTCATTTGCCTCAGAGTCTTTCCTTAACATATTTATTAGTGAAAAAAAAATTCCTTTTTGCTTCACTAACAAGTACGTTTTTTTATGAAAAAAAAAGGTTTTCTTTGCTCGTCAATATTGCAACACACCTAACTTGTCAGTATGCCATCATAGGAAGAAGTCATCATTTTTATTTAAACTAGCAATGTCTGATTTGTTCAAAAGATAAAATTAAAATAAGTATTCCACTAAATGCACAAAACTTAGAAATAAAATGCATGAAAACTTCATTTCTGCGCAGTTAATAAAAAATTACTTAATATTTTTAAAATATCTTAAATATTTAAAGGGATTAAAAACATAACAGCATATCCCAAAATCAATTTTTATTGATTATAAAAGCAATACTTGTGACATTTTTCGGAATGTTTCAGTACTGAATCTATTGCTGCTAAAGTGGATACTTTAGAATTCATATGTGATATTGTTATTTGGCATGATGTATTGAAGGAAATAATCAACACAAACAAAATTATGCAGTCAAGTTCATCAAACGTCAAAATTTCTATAAAAGCATTAAAATCCACTTTAGTTTTTTTGGAATTCAGTCACAATTAGACCAAATTTGATGAGCACAAATTTTGACAACAACTTAACTTCCGACATATGATATTGCCGACCTGTAAAGTGAGAGAGACAGGAAAAAAAACGTCTATTAACAATTTTTTTTTCTATTTTTGATTTTTGTTTTGAAGTGCCCCAAAAACACTTAACGGCTTTGTTACAGAGCACCGCAGAAGAGCATTTAAACAGGTTCACTTTTCCTTCCTTACAGATAGTGCAATAGATACCAGAGCTTGCTTCGAACCCTGGATTTCTTGCTTCTAAAGCAAGCACTCTAACCACTGCACCACTACTGCTCGTTGAGTTCCTGTTTTGGATTCCAGATCAAAGTTCAAGAAAAATTTTTACAATATACTTTTCAATGGTTTCATTAAATCTATCAATAAGCGTTTTGAAGACGTTCGAACAAGCATGTCTTCCTTTCAATTCTTACTTAAAATTCCGAATATTTCAAACATGAGTGAAATATGATTGAGAGAAAATTGTAGTTTGTTAGAAGAAATTTTAACCTACGAAGACGAAAAGGATATTTCTGGTAAAGAATTGGTGACTGAACTTTGTTTGTTGTCACAAAAATCTAATGAAAAAATATATTAACAATTATAATCACTCGTGATCTTGAAAAAATATTCCGCAATACCTGTATAGCAATGAAAATCTTGCTAACAGTCACTGTCTTTCAAGGTGAGAGATCTTCTTCGAAACTAAAGTTGATCAAAAACTAGTTACGATTAAACATCAATCAAGAAAAACTGAACGGACTTTCGATTATTTCTATTGAGACCAAAACAACAAACAAATTGAAATGAATGAACAAAGAGTGCCACTTCCAAAGGAACAAAAATTGTTTATTTTATGTTTCTATAAAGTTTCAAATTTTCAATAATTTTATTTCAAACTATAAAATTTGATTATACTTTTCTTCTTTTATGTATAAAGATGTAGTCAATTGTAGATGAATTTAATGATAAATACCAAAGTTAATATAAGTTTTTTTTAAACTTAAAAAAAACTTATATTAACTTAATATAAGTTTTTTTTAAACTTATAAAAACGGTTTATTCTTTAATTAGAGTGACTGTTTCTTTATTAAGATTTCAAGAGAAATTTTTTTTTATTTTTGTTTCCGGCTTTTTGTATGAATATAATACCTTACTCGCCTTAGTTTAATAGACCATTTTAAATAGTTGATTTTTAATATAAACGCATAAAATTTATAAACTGATATTGAAACACAAGCGCTTCAAAGTCTATTTATTCTTAATTAAACATGTATATTACATATTCAAAAATAGTATATTACCTGTTGTGCAATTACATATATGCTAGGGATTCCTAATGCGGATTTTGGAATTTCGGAATTCCGAAATTCATTTGTTTTTATTATTTTTGAACTTCCGGAAAGGATATATATCGAATTCCGAATAATTCGGTTTTTTTATTGTCTTTTTTTTGGAGTTCAAATTTTTTGTTGTTGTGCTGAAGATCGAAAAACGAAAAACTGCGTTTTACAAATGTTAACGTTCATGGATCAGGAGATCATGTTTGGAATTTGTCTCGTATTAATGGCCAATTTGCGGCTGAGGGTTGTGTTTTTAGAAAAGAAACTTGAGATTTGCCAATTATGTATTCACAATGATATTTTGTGCATTGTGACTGTGCATTGTGACTATAGTGAATATATTCTATAAAGAGAAAACTGAAGTAGAGGAAGAGGAATATAATAGTAAAAGTGACCTAAATCTTGAATCCGATGAAGAAAATCTAACTGATAACAAAGATAGTTAAAATAGAATGCGGGTAGAAATCGGAAATGAAACTGATGTCATAAAAACCACCGAAAATTTTCATCTACGAGCAAAGAATACTAAAGTTCAAAAAGTTGTTAAAATATTTTGTCGTTTGTCTTTGAAAAATGAAATGCTTCAAAAATACGCGAAGCAAGATTTAGGTGAGGAAAACAAAATTGGCCTTGCATTGAAAAAAGAGCTAAAAACCCTAATTAACCAAAGAAAAACTATTTTATCTCATGTTATACAGTATCGGCATAAAGGAGATAAAAGGAAAAAAATTCATAACAGTATTTCTATTTATTCCAAAACGGAAACAAAAAACTTTATTCTAACTGTAGCCCAACGTCTTAATGTTGAAACCTCTCCGGAAGTTAATTCAACGATTTCTGAGTCTGATCCTTATATAGAATCTAAACATGAACCTAACAAAAGTAAAACTAAACCCTCCTGGGCAAAATAGCTAAAGCAAAAAATCCAGCAGCTACTTTTACACTCGAGAACAAGAACTTTAAAAAACCATCAATTCAATCAGCAATACGAAATGAAATTAAATTTTGGGACGAAAGTGGGTTGCGTGGACCACTTTTGGAAAATATTAAAGATAATCTGCTGTATATTTTTCCAAAAAATGTTGAAACAGAGAAAGCTATTTCCGCCGCTTGCAGATTTTCAACAAAAATCAGGTCAAGATATTGGATGCCATGTATATTACATATAAAAAATTGACCAAAAATCAGGTCAATGCAAAGAAGCTTTTTTAAAAATCAGAATTTAAAAAAAATGTTTTTATACTTAATTTTATTTTTCTCGTTGAATTTGTTTTGTTTATTTTACTTTTTTTAATTGAATTTGTTTTATTTTATTGAGAATAAAATTTAATTTTAATTAATTTGAAATACTTTGAAACAGTTTTTTTCTACCGATTTTTTTTCTGCAATTTCATTTCATGTGATTCCAAAAACTCCGGAAATCATTTTTCGATAAAAATTGGATTCACTAATATTTTCTGTCGTCGAATCCTTTGCTTGGTTATGGGTTTGTTTTAACTATTGCAAAGACATTTAGACAATAGATTATTCCTTGAGGAATTAGATGAAAAAGAGCTACAACTACCTACATATAATTTTTTGTTTACTTTTAATTATTAAGTGGAGATAACTTTGAGTAAAAAAACTTTTTTTTTTGGCTTGAACATTTTGTAAAAGTGCGAGCTCTTTTGATCAATATTCATATCCAAATTAAGGACGTTTTTAAACTTTATTTAAAATATTTTGGAGCAAACCAAGAGATAAATATATATTTTTCAAGAAATTTTTCTAAAGTACAAGCAGAAGAAGTTGCATGAGACAAAAATAAATTTACATTTATTTCGTTTTATTTAAAAGTAATTGATTTTGTATCTTGAGATAATAAGAAATTAAGAGAAAAAGATAGTGAAATGATACACAATATTTGTTTTGATGATTCCTGCTTTTCTAGATTTCTGAACATAAATTCGTCACTATATAGTCAATAGCAGAGACGGAGGTTGGGTAATCCAAGTGGATTTGTTGATGATTGGATATATATATGTCTGAAACATATCATCGAAAAAGAATTTAGTTATCGAATGTTTATGGTATGTGTAGGTCCTAATTCAGAAAATAAAAAAGGAAGTGTCAAAAAATTTATTTATACTTCATTATATTTATGTGTATTGCTGTGATATCAATTTTTTAAATTTAAAGTTAAAAAGTTTTTATTTAAAATTATTGCAAATCAAAATTATTTATTTAAGAAATTTGCGAATTACGTCAAAGAATTCGTTGCTTATATTTTAGCAGCTTTGAAGACATTGAAACACAGCCGCTCAAATTTTATTTATTTTTAATTATTAATATATATTACATATTCAAAAATAGTATATTACCTGTTGTGCAATTACATATATGCTGTCGTCGATTTCTTGCAGCGCATGATGGATAGCATTTACATTTTCCACAAGGGTTCAATGTTAAACTGCAGCTAAGAGAACATTTTGGCTGAAAAAAATAAAAAAAACTCGTGTGATTTTGTCACACACATGATATAACATGAATAAAAGATTAAGCAAAAATTAGGCAGCAAGAAAATTGCGAGTTAAATGAAACATAAATCAAACATTTAAATGTATTTTTATTTAAAAGTTAATTTTTCATTCTGAAATAGAGTCATTTACATACACGAAACAAATTATCCACCACATCACACATATATTTTAAACAAAAAACTGAAAAGTAATATATGCTTTGAATTATACTACTTCCACAGTATATCCAATACTCCATTGTTTTTCATATATAACAGCAATTCAATCATTCACTTTACAAGGTAGGCAATGTCTTCCCCATATTGATTACTATCTTCATTGTCCCCTGTCTGATTACAGTCATCGTTCTCGCCATAAACTTCTTTTTTATTGCTAATCTGACTATTTTCATCATTTTCTGTTGTCGGTTCCACCAGCATACTACTTTAGTTTTACATCTTTTTAACAATAGGTAAACACAAAATTACAGTTTTCACTGAAATTTTAATTTCACATTTGCAAAAGATCTGTTTAATAGTCAGAAACATTATCTAGTTTGTAAAAGTTTTAATAGCAACAATGCTTACCTTGAAAATAAAGATCTTATCTGTTGTTAAATATTGACCAGGCGGAAGTTCCCTTCTAAGCTGCATCTACACGTGCTCAGGGCTCATTTTGATACCTGATTCTTATCCACGAATAAAGTAACTATACAACAGTGTTTTCTGTTGATTTGAAAATCTAAAAGAATTTTGAACTGCTAATGCCCAACTTTGCAATACAAAAATGTTTATGCAACGTGGTAGTTTGTCTATTACAGAAACATTGTTTGAGAATAAAGAAATTGGCATATTTAGTTGTGAAATAATTTTCATCTTATGAACAAACGAGCTACAAATTTTATCCAATGATGTTAATGATTTCGGAACTACATGAAGACCGGATAACATGTGTTCTTATCATTTGAACTCAGCAATTGATTTCAAATGATAAGACACAATTTATTTCAATGCAAAATTTTAATGAACATAATTGGTTGATAATTCTTTTCTGTTTTTCCTTTACTTGTTTCGCTTAATTGAATTATCTGTTTTGCTATATGGCAACATCAAGTTAATTGAGGTTCGAATTTTAGGGTTTCCATACACAACATGGTTCATTATAATCATATCTCATCAATTTTATATCTCTCTCTTTTCTACATTGTACATTGCTTCAGCTGAAAGATTTCCCTTACAGTAGCCGGCGTTATCAGATTTGGTAAACATCTTCTTGGTATGCGATCGATCAATTCTGAATTTGACTAGAACATCAGTGGCTAACAAAACAATATCACCTATTCCCTGATCATACCTGTACATTGAAATAAAGTAAATACGCTTGAAAAACTTTCCTGCTATTTTGATGAAGACTATATTCACATGTAAACTCATTCCTTTCTTGCCAAAATACTCTCTTTAGCCCTCTCTGTATGAAACCGGAAGAATTTTTTTAAAAAAATCGGGGTCAAATTCATTCTCTGGAGTAGCAGATGTGTTTTTGCTCTTATTATATTTATTTATATATTTTTTTTGACATAGGTTGGTGTTTTCATCGACTTTAGATAAAGCAGTTTCTTGTTTTTTTTGACATAGGTTGGTGTTTTCATCGACTTTAGATAAAGCAGTTTCTTGTTTTAATTGAGCAAAACGCACCATTGCACAATCTGGAAATACTTCATTGTATCGCTTTGACATTGATAAGACGACATGTAGTGGTGATGAAAGCATATTTTGGAGGACTCCATGCAACACCTAAGATATACCGGTGAAAAGCTCATATTTGTTCATCCTTTTCAAGACTTCTTTTAAGCCTATTTGCAATAAGTCCATTCTCTTCCCAAACATTATTATCGTTGGATGACATGACCAAAAAACAATTTTTTAAACAATTATTAGGTGTGTCATTTAATTAATATAATCTAATTCTTACTTTTCACAAAAAATGTTCACAATTTTGAAATACATTGTTGTTATTATTAACATAGAAAATTACAAGTGTGATTAATTTAGTGATAATTTATTAAAAGAGTGGGGAATTAATTAGAAGAGCCATTTCTTTTTTTTTTCAAAGATCTTTGTCTCAAAATCTTGCTGCAGAGTAGTTATGAAGTATGTAATTATAAATTATATATTACAGTAGCGTACATTTAAAAAACATAAATACCTTTTGGTTGATGAGGCGTTTCTTGACATCAAAAATGAATATAGAAAAAGTTGTTTATAATCTTATGTTTTTTAAATGATCCACAAGCTCCATTTGCAAAGCAACAATAACTTGTATCTAAAAATTTTTATTTGTTTTATACTCAACTAAAAATAAGTTCTACTTATGCAACCCTTTTAGCAGCGAAACTTTTTTTTTTACTGCCCAGCGAAAACCGATCGGATTCCCTCGTCTGTGCGTCCCAGAAATTATCTTTTCGTACTAAATCATTTTTCATAAAATTTTAACACTTTACTCCTTAAATTGTAACTTAAAATCTAATAATTACGTTTTTTTTTTAATTATGTTAAGACCAAGTTATATTGACAATTTAGCATGACTATATTTTTTAAAAACTTAGCGCCTCTTCCGTAATGGGTCGTTTTGTAAGTATACTATAACATTTTTATAAAATGTTAGGCCTTAATATATGAATAGGCCTTGGGTATCACTTAACTTTCTTTGCATTTTCAGACTCAATACCTTCTATACTTACAAATCCAATAAGAAAAATTCACCGTTAGATATCACTGGATTAAAAATTGACAAAACTGAATGTTTTTGTACCTTTGAACTATGATAACTATCCAAACCCAAAGTGTCAAGCAACTTTTTAATATTTTTTGGTGAGAGCTTTTGGGTTAC
Organism: Hydra vulgaris; assembly: GCF_038396675.1. NCBI lineage: Eukaryota > Metazoa > Cnidaria > Hydrozoa > Anthoathecata > Hydridae > Hydra > Hydra vulgaris. The sequence goes on along the minus strand of NC_088923.1, from coordinate 8,870,506 downwards.
GTCTGATATTAACTTCAAACGTTATGTGCTCATTTTTGCCTTGCCAAAAACGAGGATTCAAAAGTGGCAAAAATTAAATTTCTGAAAATTTAAACCCGGATTCCGAGTAAAAAAAACATTTTTGAAAAGTATGATTTTTCTAAAAGGTTTTATCTATATTCTGATCAATAAACAAAAATGCATGCAATTAAAAGGTAGTCACTTCCACTAATTGCCTGATTCTTACAAAAAATAACTCCTCTTTCAAAACTTTAAATAAACTTTTAATATTAATAATTGAAATTGTGCACTTTCAAATTGATATATATATATATATATATATATATATATATATATATATATATATATATATATATATATATATATATATATATATATCAATTTGATATATATATATATATATCAATTTGATATATATATATATATCAAATTGATATATATATATATATATATATATATATATATATATATATATTTTTATATATATATATATATATATATATTTATATATATATATATATATATATATTTATATATATATATATATATATATATATATATATATATATATATATATATATATATATATATTTATATATATATATATAAATTATGTTAGTGTATTCTACAAACAGAGTGCTCAATGTTCTGAAAGAATAGAGCAATAATAAATCAGTAAATTAGTGAAAACAGTTATCTAATTTTACTTCAAGATTCTTCCTGATGAACCTACTGATGGTGAAACACAGTGTTGAAGTAATCAAAAACTAGATAAGTATATTCACTAATTTATATATATATATATATATATATATATATATATATATATATATATATATATATATATATATATATATATATATATATATTGGGGTATAATGGACTCGCAGAAGAACAAAGCCAAAAATCGTTTTAAGCTGTTTTTGTAGTATAATTATTCCAACGGCAAATCAAAATAGAGCTTTTGCGTTGTAAAAGGAAATTTTTTAAATGTAGTTTGAAACCTTTAGAAGCCGTAATCAAAGTGGATTACTGTCTTAAAAAATTTTATGGGTAAGATTTTAATAACTGTTTAAACTGTCAAGATACAATAAACATCACAATCTAAGATAGAATTGGAAAGACTTGCGACTTATATATATATATATATATATATATATTGGGGTATAATATATATATATATATATATATATATATATATATATATATATATATATATATATATATATATATATATATATATATATATATATATATATATATATATATATATATATATATATATATATATATATATATATATATGTATATATATATATATATTTATTTATATATATTTATTTATATATATATATTTATTTATATATATATATATATATATTTGTTTATATATATATATATATTTATTTATATATATATATATATATATATTTATTTATATATATATATTTATATATACTTACTGGTTTTGTAGAAACGAAGAGATTTCCTACTGCTAACTGAGTTGGTGGAGAATCGCTGTTAAAAAATTGACATACAAAAGTCGAATTATTCACAATTTGGATATCTATGGATTTACATCTATCAAAAATGTTGTAGCAAACCGTAATACAATCTATGTAACTCGCGTGTGTTTCCACAAGATTTGCACTATATGTTACTTGTCTATCTTGAAAAACAGTGAATGAGTAGCGAGATGATAACTTTCTTTCTGGATAAAAAAACTGCGCTGTTGTATATGTTAACAAAGAAATCATAAAAAGCAAAGAGACAAGTGACATTTTTTTATTCGTTTTTGTTGAACCTGTACAACATTTGAAATAAAATAATCATTTTAAGATAATATAATTTATATTTTTAAACTTTTTATGTAGTGTATCATTAGTGATACATTACATAAACTTTTATTTTATGTATACATAAAATAAATACACTATAGTGTACCATTTTTTATGGTGTGTGCCATAAGTGGTCAGGCACTAACTTCCCATCATTGAAGTCAGCAGTGGTAAAAAGAATTATTAGCAGCTATCCACCACTGCTTTTTCTTTAAAGTACTGACTAGCTATTGGATAAAGTATTGGCTAGCTAACGGATATGTCTATAATGACCTACCATTAGCCAAACCGCATTTTAGGTTTTACCTTTTGAAACAAAAGAAAATGGCATTCATGAGTTTATATTTAGTTTGCAAAAAAACGTAACAAAATTGTTACAAAACTTATTTAGTTTTACCGAAAAAATACAAAAAAACACTGTTTTGAATCAGATAATTTATTTAAAAATTTATCTCAAAATTTGTTAAGTTTTTAAATTTTAAATGCAACAAAACTCGCATCTTATGTATATCGCATCTTATGTATATCACATTTTATGTATATTATATATATCTCATGTTTTGCCAATGTATAACCTCTACGGCTTCTTAAATTGTATTATTAGGATAAGATACTAAAAGCATTAAAATCAACTAATGAAAAAAATCTCTTTTGAATAAAATTTTAAATAGCAGTAAAATCTGTAGTCGTAAACCATTCTCGACTTCTATCAATTACAATTGATGTTGTAAACATCGATTATTACAGGAAAAACTTTTTAATATTTTCTTACCATTTGTCATTTCTTATATCTCATTTGTTCTTAATTCCATTGACAACGTTAAAAAATCATTCTAATGCAGACATAACTTGTAAATTAAAACCATAGAAATATATTAAAAGTTGAATAAAAACTAAAATCATTAACAATTAATTAAACAGTTGATATCTTACTGAGACTTTTAAAGTTTACGAATGAGTAATATTAAACTCACAGCACGTGACATAAAATAAAACATTGATAGTTTGATTATATTTTAATATAGCGTTTTGCTGCATATATGATACTTTAACAATTTAAATAATATTTGAACCCTCCTAGGTTCAAATATTATTGCATTTTAACCCGAGGAAGTATTGACCTAGGGTACCAAGAGTAAAAAGAAACTTGCAATTTTAATTTTTCAACAAAATTATACATTTTATTATTTTAAATTATACTATATATAGCTATATATATAAATATATATATATATATATATATATATATATATATATATATATATATATATATATATATATATATATATATATATATATATATATATATATATATATATATATATATATATATATATATATATATATATATATATATATATATATATATATATATATATATATATATATATATATATATATATATACAGGAGCGGATCGAGAGTGTAGCAAATGTAGCAAATGCTACAGACAGTTTTTTTTTCTATCTTTTTTTTTTTTTTTTTTTTTTACATACATTTTTCATGTTAAAGAAAAAAATAATTTAAATAAGATATGGAGGTAACAAGTAATGAAAATGCGGCGCTTTAAAAATTTATTCAAAACTGTATCTGAGCCAAGTTGGCTATGTTACGGAAATACTTCATTCGGAAAAATGAAATGCTCCACTGAAAAACCCATGTTTTTAACGGGTTTTGTCTCACATGCTCATAAATTTTTAAATAAATGTCAAACATTTCCCAGCATATCAACTTAAATTGAACTGGGAGTTAAATAAAATGGCAAATCGACTGTAGCAACTGTAGCAAAAGTCAATTTGTCATATTTGAAAACAACTCTATACATACCCCCGATAATTTTTTATAAATTTACCCTATTTAGGTGCAATCTTTTTATTAACAAGGAGGTCTTACGTAGTGACTTAAAATCATCAGGCGAGAACCTGTTGCAAAAAAAAAAGTTGTATAGCGAAGGCAGAAATTCTGTTAAATATCCACTCTCCGTTAATAAAACTTTTTTTTTAATAAAGTGGGTAGTAAACATTAAATGAAGAGGTTTTATAATTATAAAGACTAAATTAAATAGCACCGTCTGTTGGTTATGTTTATTTAGTCTATTATAAAAATGTTTACCTAATGCGAGTTTTAAAACGTCTAGCGACACTTTATTATATGATCTGATTTACATCAAAACTTCAAAAAGGTTAAACTAAAATAGCATTTTGCCTAATATTTATCTCGGATAGATTTTCAGTTTGTTCTAAAATCGCAAGGAACCTTCTACTACTTTTTTTTAATTTGGAAATTTCTGCAAGGAAATTACAACTATTATTCTCTGTGACAAGGTGTATGTTACAAAAATGTTATTGTATCAGGAAGTTGCTGTTTTGGGAAAACCATTGATATAAGTTCTCTTTCGAAAAGTATTTTAGATGTTTTGATAACTTGAAATACAAGTTATATGTTTGATGGTCCATAATTTCTTTTGAAAATGTTGTGAAAACCTGTAAACATAAATTCCTAATTTTTATGTGACCTAATTTATTTAACTTTAAAATCAGTATGCGAGTCAAATAGCAAAGTAAAGGCAATTAAGTGTGATAAAAATCTAAGTTTAATATTTAATGAAAAACCTTGGTGAACTACAGATAGAACTTTGTTGTTTGACTTTTGTCCACGTTATCAAAAACATACAAAATAATGGGTTCAAAAAGCAAAACCTTTTTTTCTGGTAATACTTACAATATTCTTCTTAATCACCTTTAAACTTCTTCTATCTCAAGCGTTAACAAGACTGGTGATTTTATTAAACTTGCTTTCACATAATGGAAAACTTTTAATCTAAAAGTGTGGGTATATATTTTAGGTTCAATAATGATCAAAAAGCTTACTCAGAGATGTAAATGATAAACAAAGAAAGTTTGTTCCAGATTTTTAAATAATACTGTTCAATGACTTTTCTTCAATTTAATTAAAGATAAAGTTTTTTTGACTTCCATATTCAATACTTTTATGCTTTAATGCATTACTTAATTAAAATTGAGTGTTATCGTCACAATCCAATTTCCTATTTTGATTTATAAAAAACTGAAAACTTTCCACACCAAAATCAAACAAAGAACTATGTTGTTTTAAACAAAGAACGACCATATTAAGTTTGTCTCGTTAGGTTGACATTTATTTATTGACACTTTTTTTTTTATTATTTGCTGACATATGTTGATTGTATTGTTGTTAATTGTAATATGCCTGGAGTTTGCTATTTTGGGATTTTAAAAGCATTCCTTATTTATTTAAAGCAATACATTTTTATTGAAACGTTTATTTACTATTTTTTATTTGATTTGAAACCTGTTTCTTTGTTTCATTATTTGACAAAAAGTTTATTGTAATGAGGTAATGAAGTTTTTTTTTTTAAATATGAAAATATTTATAAATTGTTTTTATAAATTCATATAAATCGTTAAAGCGTCTATTTTAATTTTCAGATATTTTATAAGGTAAGCCATTAAATTAAAATATGTGTTTTAAAACACATTTTAATTGAATAAAAAAATTGAATTTTAAACAAATTTAGATTGTTGTTTTCTGAAAACATTTGAAAATGAAAACAACAAAGATAAATTTGTTGTTTTCATTTTCAAATATCAACCTCCAATTTTTTCGCAGACCAAAACATTTTAACAACCACAAATATTTTGTTGATTTAAATATATAGATAAATTTATATGATAATGTTTTGTGTATTATTTGGCATAAATTCATTGACTGGCAATAGGAATACCAAGAACTAAATTTAAATACATCGACTGAGGATAAGAGTTCGGTCAGGGTTTTAGTCATGATTAAAAGTCATAAAAAACAAGTAAACTATCATTTCGTTAAAAGGTATTCAGTTTAACTAGATAGTTTTAACGTCGCGTAAATCAAGTAACGTTCTTCCGCTCTTAACAGACGAAAGAAGAAAGCAGTGGTAGGGGACCTCAGGCACGCCACTGTACATTAGGGTGTAGTGAAAAAAAAAATTTTTCGATATTGAAAATTTAAATATTATTTTCAGATATTCATTGACATTTTAAGATATACTAACAAAAATTTTTTTCCATAACTTTAAAATAAATTACCAAAATGGGGTAAAGGGGGGAGTTTTTAACAATAAATAGTCACAACTATTAAACACAACATATTTATGTAAAAATTTAAAAATTGCCATTAAATTTTTATCTATTTAAAATAATAATTGAAAAAAAATTAAAAAAATTAGTTTATTAGAGTTTTGAGTTTTGAGACCAAACTTAGATAACAATGTTTTTTTTGTTTACAATCCTTACTTGCCACTTTTATAGCGGGAATAAAATTTTAAAAATTTTGGCTTAACCCCTTTAAAAAATAAAAAAACTATACGAAGATTAGACCTGCAAAACGAACCTTTTATGGAATATGAGCCCTGTTTAGTATAAATTAAAACATAAATTTGTTAAGATCAAATAAGTTAAGAAATATAAACTCATTTTCAAAATATAAAAATTATATAATCATCTGTTTTAGGTTTTTTTGTATTGTTTTTAGTTAAGAGTTTACGGTGATGGCATCCTGCTCGGATAAAACCATCTCTTGAATCATGTCCATAGACAGCAGCACAAGCTCTTGTTGTTTGTTTAACAGCCCGCTCAACACTTTGTGTGTGGCATGGTATGGAGTCAACAACCATGGGATTCACCTTAAAATTAACTATTGCTCAGTAGTAAAGCTACATGTTTAAATTGGCTCAAATATATTATGAGTCCAAGAACATAACTCAGTGAGATTCTTAACATCTATGTTTAAATAAGAAAAATGAGTCCTTTCTAGGACAGATGTTTTTCCTTTCTCGAAACCTTTTCTGATATGTAGAATACAATCCACTGCAAAAACCCATTCTTCCACTTTAGAACAGCAAAGCTAAGTGGCTAGAACAGCTTCACTGTGAGAAAATCTGGCTCCTGATATGACATATTTTTTAACAATATCCCTGGTATCCTGGTTTTACTAATCTTGAGGTTTCTAAAACACGTCTTGGACCCTTAATAAAAGGCCACCTCACCTTTATATCAAACCACATTGGATAGTAAACGCTAACAACATATTCAACTAAACGACTTAAAGTAATAAAGTTTGGCCCAGACAGTCCATGAACTTATACCTAAATTCGCATTATTCTATTAGCAGTGGTCAACCATCTGCTGTGATTAACAGGACCACACTCCATCTTTATAAGATCTCCAGGTATGTTACCTGAACGTATAGCCAAAATCATTTTATACCCATAGAGCTGATCAGTTGAAAGATCATTGTTCACATCTTGATTTAATTCAATTGGTCTTTTAACTTTGGTTATTGTTAGGAATGCCTAAGCTACTGAAAGTAATGTAGCACAATTTAATAGTTTACCCACGACTACGCTGAACCCATCACTAGAAGTTGTTTTGTCATCTAGTTTCTGAATAAAATGCCTGTGCGGAAGCTCATCAGTATGAAGCATACATATAATCCATGTTAACTTTTTATTTAAAAGATCCTCTATTCTTTTTATAGCCCCACCTAATCTTCCAGTGTTAGTAGCTGTATAGTCTGCTCCAATATATTGTAAGTTTATATCAAATTTTTTACACCAATATCTGATATAGGTTTGGCTATCATTAAAGCAGATTTTTCGCCTACTCCAGACTTAAGAAGAGAGAAATGGAATACATATTTTCTACCTGGTTCACTAGTGATAGTGTATAAGTCCATTTTTATTGTTTTAGAATAACATTTTTATGTTGTTTTATCTTTATTATTAAAAAGAGTTAAATTGTTTCTACCATCAAAAAATAATGCTTTAACTTCTTCTGACTCATAGAACTGTAAATCTTTTGTCTGGAGCTTTCCATTACTTTTTTCTTTTCCCTATAAATTTTGTGATGGTCAAAAATCAGTTTATTATCTTTTTCATTAACAATCCCAAAATCTATAAGAACTGTAGAAGAAATAGCCGCAGCTTCTCTGTTACTTGTTCCGTATCTTAAAACTGTTTGAGCAAGAAGAGGAAAGTGATTTATATTGATGAAAGATTGCTTTTATTCCGTCGTCAATTTTGGTGTCCATAAACTGGTTAAAAGATTCATTTGCTTTTTCAATCACATCTACCTCTATTTCTTCATTAAAAAACTTGTTATTACTTAACTCAACTTTCTACTCCTATAATTTTATAAACATTAAAGTTTTGTTTTTTTTATTTTGCATTGCTTAGCTAGCCGAGTATGTTCTTCTTTATCTCTACAATGTACTTGGTACACACTTTTCATTCCAACTTTCAATTATTTTATTCATAACATGTATTAATCTATAAAAATTATATATCTATATAACTTTATAAATATATATATAAATATATATATAAATATATATATATATAAATATATATAAATATATATATATATATATATATATATATATATATATATATATATATATATATATATATATATATATATATATATATATATGAGGCGCCTCACAGGAAAAGGTACCAAGTCTTAGTTTCTAGTTACAGAGATATTTGACATAATAGTTTGTTAGGTCAAAAAATTCAAAAACGAGATTATTGTTTTTTTTTTTATAGTTTTATCATATTACAATACATATTAGGTGTTTTTATGAAAAAAAAATTTTGGTAGTTGCAAAAAAAGATTTTTTTTTAATGTGGAAAAGGTACCAACTCTTCATCAGAACTGTTTTGATAATGTTCTCTCCTCTAGAAGTAAAGAATTCCTTGTTAATTTTTTTTTTTATGTTGTTTTATTAACGTTTTAGCGTGCCAGTATATAATATTTTTTATTTTTGATCAATAATCGTTGAAAATCCTAAGAAGTTATTAAAAATATAACTTATTTGTATGTTATTTATTAACCGTTTAAGCCGAGTATGGTGACCAAATATTTTATTAAATTTTTTGTTATGTTTTTAATCGTAGTACCAACAATTATTGATTGATAAAACAATTATTAGATTAAATAAAGAAATAATTTTAAATATGCTTTTCTTTGTTGAACTCCTTTTAACAGGTGCTACTTTAGAAACAAATTGATTTCAAATGCTGACGTAATAAGCCCTCTTAAATCATTAATGTAACTATGTATTGCTGTTTTTTTTTTATTTAAATAGAAGTGCATGACAGTGATGTTCATACACACCAAATTAATTATAACAAATAAACAACTATTTGTTGCGAAATTTCTGCTAGTACTTCAAACAAACGATGAGAGCCGACTCATGACTTGTTTAATATTGATGGTTTTTAGTTTTAATGAATTAAATTAGTACTTCTAAAAATGCTGACATAGCAACTGATGGAATCGTTGACTTCTGATGGAACTGATGGTATAGTTCCATCAGAAGTCAACGATGCCTTGCACAATTTCTTTAAATATAGAGATCGTGAAAATGATTTCGATGATGTCTGATTCATCTGATAACCAAGCATCTAGCAACGATGAAGCGGCGATAGATGAGAATAAACCTTTAACGTCGACTTTACAAGATGAACCAATGAGTGAGAAAGCACCTTTGGCTTCAACTTTACAGGATGAACTTACGATCCAAAATGAGATTGTTGTTCTTGATAACACCATTAAGACGATAACTCCTCTCCGTTCACTTTACTCACATTTATTTAAAAATAAAGATGAGGAAAAATTACAAAAATTTATAAAATCTGGTTGTGGATGTAATCAAGGAGTAAAAAATAAAAACTGTATGGCGCGCTCCTCACATTCAGAAATACGCGAATACAGACTACAATGTTTTGATATTGATGGGATAATTGAACATGAAAACAAACTGAAGGACAATATTGTTGCCCAGTTAAGTGCTCTGCTTCACACGAGTGAAAGGCTAATTGTTGTAATCGTTATGAAGATCTATGTTTGAAAACATTCCTGTTTTTGCATGGGGTTAGTTGTAAACCTCTCTGTCTACTACGCAGGCGAGTCATTAAGTTTTGAATTGCTCCTCGTAGACATGACAATACTGGAAGACAACCCAAAAATACTTGTATAAAAGTAAATGCCACAGCAGTTGTTTAATTTATAATGAATTATGCTGAAAATAATGCACAAGTTCTACCCGGAAAAACTCGAGGAATAAGTGATCATCGGATGATGCTTCTTCCGTCATGGGAGACAAAGAAAGGCATGCATGAAAAATATAAATCCGCATATGAATTGTCTGGAATGTATTCGCTGCAAATTATAGCTTTCTCGAAGATTTGGAGAATGACTTTGCCTTTTATTGTTATCCAACGTCTGCGCTCGGACTTATGCAGTGTGTGTCAGAAAAACACTATAAAAATGTCTGAAATGGTTAATCTAGAAGTAGAAGTCAAACGAGAGCGCATAACTGAGATTTTAAAACATCTAAAGTTAGTTGTGAAAGAGCGTTCCGTTTATCATAATTGTATCAAACTGGCGAAAAAAAATGAAATTTCACAAATTTATTTTGACTATGCAAACCAAATCTTTCTACCAAACTTACCAGATCAACCTGGACCTATCTATTTTTTAACTCCGTTTAAAGTTGGGATTTTTGGTATTACAAATGAATCGGCCTGCGTTCAGCACAATTATGTTAACAATAAACATGTTAACCGGAAAGGGTGCAATCTGTATTTT
>NC_088923.1:8645000-8855000 GCF_038396675.1 Hydra vulgaris | reverse complement strand
CAAATTAAGGTTTTCATTGATATAGATACCCAAAAGTTTGTGTTATAATAAAAAGTGATGGTAAATTGCAAGGCAGAAGTTTTTTTAGAAGCTGGATGAAAATGTATTCAATAAGTTTTTTTAACAAAGTTAATTCGAAAGTTAATTCGATATTCATATTTTAAAATAATGGTGTCAAAATAGGAAAACTGTAATACCAAATGACATAAAGGTAGCCCTCAAGAGAAAGTTAACGACACCAGGGATCACCAGGTGAAACACCTTCTACAATGCATTTAAATAATTTTTAGGTGAATATATATGATTTTTTATATTTTTTTATCTAAATTTTTTACAATCTTTACATTTGAACGGTATTTTCGTTCTTTTGCAAAATCGATATTCAAATACTTTTATTAAGATGTCTGAAGAAGTTAAGCTAAAGAAACTTAACCATATTTTCTAGTGACACCAACCCCACTCCCTGCCAATGATTATAAAGGAAAACAAAGAGGTCTGAAGTGAGTATGTAAAAGTGATAGCTACCCTAGCTGTCTGATTTGACATGTTACTAGCAGATAATGATGCTTACATGGGATGCCCAATCTCCGAGTATAGATTGATTAGTTGTTCAAATATAAATAAAAGGTACCTTTAGTTTTTCTTGAAATTTTAGTGGTTGTATGATAAATAATATCATTACTTTTTGAAGAAGAAATCTATATCGATGAAAAACCAAAAATTCTGATTAATCAAAAACACCATTATTTATATAAATTCACTTGTTACATAATAATTCCTTGTATCCTATTATTTTAAAGACTCACTTTTACTCCTGTCTAAAGACAACACCATAGGGCATGCCAAGCAACTTTTAGTATTCCTAATTGGTCTTAAAAAAAGGCTAACCAAATGTCTAAATAACTGATACAAAAAAGATAAATTTATCTCTTATCTGATTAAAAGTTTTAACTTTATTTTTAGATTTTGTTATCTTTTTAAAGACTAAGACCTATTGATGGCAACTCATGTGCATTCTTATTATAAGCTGCCAGTTGTCAGCTACCTCTGCCATGAATATAGCACGGTAAACAATACAATAGATGACGTAAAAAGATGTATAATTGAAGACCTTTTGCGTGTAATTAACAGCAAATAACTGATTATTTTTCCAAATGCTAACAACACCGATGTAAGTTATAATTTAAAAGTACATTATTAACAACACGAAGTACATTAAAGTATTACGGTCTTTCATAAAAATGTATTCCCTTAAAAATCTTTAATTTGTAACTTAAGTTGACTAAAAAAATTAGTTTTTTAGTAAATGTGGCAGCTAAACAACCTACAAATTAACTTAGAAGGTAGAGTGAATGAAGAGGTGGTAAAGTGATCCAAAATCAAGGTATCAAGGTGTCTGCTAAAAAACAAGTTTTTGCTTGAAATGTTTCCTTCTGAATTCAAAGAGGCTTGGATAGACGTGTTTCAAGTACAGCACGGCGCTACTGTCATCTGCATCCGTTGTGAGGCTCAACAGCTATGAGTTTGATTTTCTCAGATCCAAGAGGTCATTACTCAGCTCCCACAATTTTTAACAGCTTGTTTTTATAAAGCGAAACACAAAGCTCTTAAATAAAAAACTTATTAAAGATGAATACAGAAATAGTTTTGATTATTTTTTGTCTAACTTTAAAATTGAACTATAATTAATTTTTCATTACTTTAACGATTTAAACAACACGTTGACTTCACAAGGTCAGGAAAAATAAATTTGTTTCCCATAAGTTCCATGTAAGATATTTTAAAAGTGTATACCACTAAATAAACTGTCACTTTTTATCATCCCATATTGATATGATAAACTCAACGTGGGAGAGAGGGGATATTAATTTTTTTTTTTTTTTTTGGTTGCGGACTAGAAGCGGTTTAGCGCTGCTAGTTTTAAAGTTTGAAACAGTAGTGGAAAAGCGGGAACGATTCTTGATTTATAAAGAAGCGGAAGGTAGCGGTAGCACTTTCAAATATTTAGTAGCGATGCCCAGCTCTGTTAAAACTAAAAGGTTTGCTCTTCAAATACTGCGTTGTTTAGTTGAAATTTTTAACCACGAACAAACCTAAATACCTAGGAACGGCGTTTAAACAAAAAAGCTGGAAGAAAGCTTTCAAAACTAACCAAAAGAACCAAAACAATCTTTAAAAACTAAACAAATTTATTCTTTACATTAACCAAAAAGTTCAACACCCCATAGTAACAGTAGATATTCAATCATACCCAAGCAAACGTGGCGCAGAGTTCAGAACCAAGAGGTTTGTGGTTCGACTGATTTTTCCGCATGCAACCTATCACCCGTCCCCTAACCTTTCAAGAGTTGGAAGGGAAGAGATTATTACACCATATATACATATATATATATATATATATATATATATATATATATATATATATATATATATATATATATATATATATATATATATATATATATATATATATATATATATATATGTAAATTATGTTAGTGTATTATACAAATAGAGTGCTCAATGTTCTTAAAGTACAGAGCAATAATAAATTAGTAAAAAACACTTATCTAACTTTTTTCTTCAACTTGAAGTTTCACCATTGCTGGATCATCAGGAAGAGTTACTCAATCTCAAATAAAATTCAATTTACCGTAAAAACCCGTAATTCCGGATGTAACCTAATTCCGGATGGTTTTAGTAAAAAGTTTCATAACTCCTTTAATATAATGAATTTATGAATAATTTTTTTTAATTAATAAACGTTTTTACCAGACAAATCGAAAAATATAAAAAAAAAATTATATAAACTAATGCAATCATGAAAGATTTCAATTTGAAATCTCTCATAACTAAAAAAAACAAAAAAAAGTAAAAAAAATAACTTTGACTTGCAACAAAAAAATTAAAAAAGTAAAAACACTATTTTGTGCAGAATTTTATGCTGATTATTTTAGCCAAAAAAAAATTAAATTACCTTTTGAAATAATTGAAAAAAATGAATAACAAATTTGCTACCATTCAAAAAAAAAGACACCTAATTCCGGATAGAGGTAATTATTATTTTATGTACCCAAAAAAAATAATAAACAAATTAGCCAGCAGCAATAAACAAATACACTTTTGAGTCCCGGATACAGTTAACGACAATTGGCTATTATATTTTTTATCACTTTCATGCACATAATATAATATATTATGTTCATGAAAGTAATAAAAAATAAAATAGCCACCAGGGAAAAAATAATTGACACTAATCAAGATACAGATATTTTTTTAACATCCATAAAGTTAACGCATTTGTGTTAATTGTATTACTGTATTAAAGAATGTGGATAATTTTAAACAAAAAGAAGAGCGAGAGAGTCGAATCCAGCTAGCTATTCAAGTTATTACTGAAAAAAAAATGTCATACGTACAAGCTGCTAAATGTTATAATGTGGCAAAATCTACACTTTTTGACAGAACAAAAGGATCATCTAATAATCGAGGAGAGCCAAGAAAGATGAGCAACATCACTGAAGCTATTATTGTTGATTTATTAAAATTTAAGAGTGATATAAGCTTCGGCATGAATAGAAAAGACGTGTTTATTGTTGTTGAAAATTATTTAAAAGAATCAAACCAACGTAGTCTATTCAAAGACGACAATCTTGACTTGTTGTGACGCATTCGGTAATTATTTACCTCATCAAATAATTTATAAAGGCAAACATGTTATGAAAGACTGGTGCAAAGGCGGTGCCCAGTTTTTATTATAACAGCGGTGCCAATGTTTATTATAACAGTAGTAGTTCATGCTCGATGGAATCCGAACATTTTTCGTCGTGGTTTAAAACAGTTTTTTTGCCTCACGCATACAAACTTTCAGGATTTAAAGTTCTTATACTTGATGGCCATGCTTATTTTTGATATTTATCACAAATACTTTTTTGTGACATTCCACTTACGTAATCGCCAATAATTTTCGTTCTTAGTTCCAATCCAAGACTGTCGGGAGCCATTTTTGCACTTGAAGTCATAAAAAGAATGAAAATAAGTAATCACGCTTCTCCAGGCTTACCGTGTTACATTTACCTTGTGATGATACAATAATGCTCTGTGGAACACAACGTCTTGGTTGGATGTGGACTGTATTGATGTAATGAAACACTTGTTGCATTTCACTTCCTGCATTGATGTTCTTCGATAAAACACTTTGATAAAACACACTTCGATAAACTGTCTTGATAATACTGACTGATTGGCTGCCATATACTGACTGAATTACATGTCGATTTACATGTCTCTTATATAGTAAAATGAACCTGAGTGAACCTGTTCTGGACGATTCTAGATGCTTCTTTCCAATGCTTCTGGAAGCTTCTGGATGCTTCTGAATGTTTCTGGATATTTCTGGATGCTACTGGATGCTTCCAGATGCTTCTTCTGGAAACTTCTGGAAGCTCTCGCATGCTTCTGGAAACTTCTAGAAACTTCTGAATACTTCCTTTAATTATTAAAAAATTTCCATGACGTTGACACAGACCAGACTTAAGAAAATGAAACAAATCAAAAAAGTTGCACTTGTTTTGTCCGCTGCAAAATGGCACTTGTCAACGAAATTCTGCTTGTGTGCTATCACCTGTCAGCTGATTGCTCATGTCATGGCATGCTATGACTCCAGACTCCTGAACTGTTTGCTGTGGTAGTATAGATCGTTTCGTTTTTAAGACATGTAAAATTAGGAACACTTTTTAGCATTGTTTGATGTTGGTTGCAAATGTTTTGTCCAATACTGTATATATATATATATATATATATATATATATATATATATATATATATATATATATATATATATATATATATATATATATATATATATATATGTATATATATATATATATATATATATATATATATATATATATATATATATATATATATATATATATATGTATATATATATATATATATATATATATATATATATATATATATATATATATATATATATATATATATATATATATATATATACATACATATATATTATATATAAATATATTATATATTACCCTCTATATTTTAACCAAATAAGCAATTTTGTGAAACTTTGTGATGTTGGGTTTTTTCTTCAAAAAGTGATTCAATGTGTCGTTAAGATTTTTAATTAAAAAACATTGCTTCAAAGGCTGTTACATTTTGCTGTTGGTACTGGCCACCAGACTTAAGTCTGCTCGGGCACCATTACTAAATGACGGTAACTGTCATCTGATAAGCTTATGTCACTCATTTTTAAGTTCAAAATAAATGTTTGTAATACAACAATAAGACAATATTAACCAAATAAGGGGGTTTCTGAATCAGAAACTCAAAAAAATTTACGTGTTTAATATATTTAGAAATTGTGATGAAAAAATTGTAACTATTAAAATTTTTAACAACTTTTTGTTTTTAATCTTCAATTTTCTACTTTTTACACTGTAAAAAATGTCATACCAAAATGTTTAAACTTCATGCCACTTTTAAACCTTAACAAAGAAATGCTATAAGTCGCGCAACTTACAACAGTTTAAACGCAACTATAAATGTCACGCAGAGTATAACTGTTAAAATGTCACGCAATACTAATAAATTTCACGCCATCCGCTGAATGTCGCGTGACTAATAAAACCTATCAGTATCCGCTACCATTTTTCGTGGTTATTCTGTGACTAAAATGTCTAAAATAATTAAAATTTCATATATATCAAAATTTATCTTAGAGGTTTTGTTGTAGATGATTTATTCACGCTTTAATCTAAAGGTAAATATTTCCTTGCAATGAGTTTTACTTTAGGTTATATAATTGAGTATTTTAAGCTTAATTTTCAATGTTATATATGGTATTCTATCACGTGACGTTAAAATTCACGGCCGCCATACTGTATTGCAAATAAAGTAAACAAAGCAAGCGTCTATTAGCATAACGCATTTAATTACAATTATTTAGATAAGATTTAAGGTAGATAGATTTTTAAAATTTATTTTTGAATAAATTTATGTGGAATTTAATTATCTATCTCACAACATAAGTAATTTATTTTTGCTTAAAATAAAACTACTAAATAACTTGTTTTTAAAGGTGTATTAATACACCTTTGAAGTTATATTAATAATATAATATTATTATATTGATAATATAATACACCTTTGGAAACAACAATTTTGAATGCGTTGAAGTACTTTATTGACAGTTTACTTATTCGAACATTTCTTATAATTTATAAGTAATGCGCAATAAGCCACTGTCTGAACACACTTTTATTTTCTAAACACATTGGCTCACTTTGAGATTAATGTGACCCATAAATATATACATTATTCAAAAAAAATTAGACAATTTGGAGATATAATCTTTTTGGGAAATTACTTTGAAGTTTTCATATATTTGTGTTTTTTCTCAAATTTTAAGAAGAGTTGAGTATTTTCTAAAATACTTAGATATGAAGCAATTTTCAAGTTGTTCTGTCAAATTTTCACAGAAATCTCTTTAAAATCGGGTGTATTTAAAAATAGTTGGGACCAGAGTTGTAAAGATATGATTTATGACACACCTCTCCCTTAAACAATGAATTTCATTAGAACCAGTCAGCGAAATGTACCTTAGTTTGCAAATATGAGAGAGCGAGTTTTTGTTTTTTATATTGGTAAAAAAATAATCACATTTATTTAACAACTGTTCTCGCTGGTTCTGGTTGGGATGTTTTGGTATACGTAGGTACATATATATATTTAACCCAGCAACTTAAACGATTTTTGTTTAAAAACTTATTTTTTTTTTAATATTTTTAATTATTTATTCTTTTTTTAAAAATATCTTGCATTCTTTAAATTAAAACTTTTTCAGTTGTCAAAATAGTTTTTGATTTCAATACTTGTAACATACAAGTTTATAATATTAGTCTCAAGAAAGTTGTATACAATATAACGTGTGTGTAATTGATTCGTAGAATAATGTTAACATGCAAATATGTTTAGAATAAATCATGTTTAAAAATAGAAACTGTGTCATATGATATACAGGTGACTCATGCTTGTAATTGTCGTTTTTCTGTTTTAGTATCATTTGGGTACATTGGTTTATAACGCAGTTTTGATATAGCTTCTCGTGAAATCGCAAACAATATCTTGAAAAGTACTGAACACTTGAGTAAGAAAGATCGCTTACAGGCTTTGCAAAATGCAGGTTATAGCAAATCTGATTCAAACATGGTTCTCGGACAAGCAGAGAAGATGGTGGGTGTTACTGATGGTCGTAGAATCAATGGAGCTGCTAGGAAGATCACTGGTGCTGCAATTGGAGGTCTTATACGTGAATTTAATAACACAACAAACAAAAGCTGCCCCAAAATACAATGTTTGTCACAAAACAATCTTTAATACATTGAACAGACATGGTGTTTATTGTCACACGCACCATTTTACCATTCAATCAGCATCATTTTACCATCCAGCTAAGAAAGGTGAAATAAGAAAAGCCCTTGGACGACTTTATTGACAGCATTTAACAAAGGGAGCAGGTGGACTTCCGATCATCATAATGGATGATGAAACATATATAACACAGAATGATGGGACCAAGTTTTCAAGTAAAACTTTTTATGCCAAAGATGCCTCAACAACTCCAGAAGAGATTCGTTTCTCAGGTCACACCAAGTTTCCCTTTAAAGTAGGTGTTTGGTATGCATTGTGTGATCATGGTGTTTCTGATAACTTTATCTGGAATCAGGGAATGGCGATTGATGCCCAGATGTACAAGTTTAAATGCATTCAACGAAGACTAATCCCCTACATTGAGAAGCACTGGCCTGATAAAGCTTGCATCTTTTGGCCAGACAAAGCTTTATCACATTATTCTTCAAAATTAGTTAAGTATTTAAACAACAAACAAATTCCATTTGTTTTGAAACAAAATAATCCGACCAGTGTCCCTCAATGTTGGCCTATGGAGCTCCTTCATACTATAATCAAAAGATAAGTGTTTGCTGATTCCTTTTAACCAGAGAATGTTGATCAATTAAAATCAAGAGTATGTCAAATCATGAAAAAACTTGTAAAACATGCTCCAAAAATGTGTATTAACTTTTCACCTCGGGTCCGTGCTCTTGTTGATTAAGCTTATCGAAATGGATTATTATCTGTTCAAAAGTAACTTGTAAACTTGTATAATGAATATAAATCTTTTATTGGAATGAATACTTAGTTTTTCTTTTACGATTTTTTCAAAATTTTTTAAGAATAACAAGATTTAAAAAAAATTCTACGAACCAATTACACACACGTCTAACGTATCAAACTTTTTTGCATTTCTCTTGTTTTGGTTCTGTTTTGGTTTTAGCCAAAAAAAAGTCTTCTCACCAGTTCGTAAAAAAATTTATAAGCTTCAGATATGAATTTTACTGCTCTTTTTACTAATTGGGAATTGTTTGGCAGATCAGGAAGAGTAAGTTTATTACCAGTTTGAATAGCTTGTAGTAACTCATTTAAAGAAACAAAAACTCAAAGGCTCAAGCTTTATAGAAGAAACCTCAATTAAGAGAAAAAAGAAAAGTTAACAAGTCAAAATATCGTTAAGAAATAAATAATAAAAACAAATATAAAGAACGCGGATCCTCAAAGAATCAGGTCTTGTCACAGAGATACTGCTATTGAAAATATTAGCACGTTTTTTTTTTAATTTTTTTAAATTTTTTTATGGTTATTTCCAATTATGTTATGGTGTTTACGGCTTGCATCAATCAAATTACAATGTCTTCCGAACAGCTGACTCATGCGAACAATGATGTCCATAATTTACTAGATAAATCACGTGCGTACACTGAATCTAATTTGCCGAAAATAATCACTGAATAATAATTTTCGCTATATATTATTCACTATATATCGCTGAATATAATCAATATAATTTAATTTCATTTCCAGACTGAATATAATGTATTTTCAGATTGTTCAAAAAGTTGTGCAAAAGGACCTAGAGAGCCATTCGATAGTTATCGCTGTGTGTTAAGCCAAATTACCAAATTTCCGTTTAAGCTTCTGACAACCAAAAACACCAAGCCACTCCCAAATATATAAATTTTAAGTTTATGCTTCTGAAGACAAAAACGCAAAACCACTACCAAAGGATAGTTCACCTCCAAACGTAGCAAACATACATATATTGGCAGATACGCATACATTCGTTATTTTTTATTTTATTTTTCTTATATATATATTAATATTTTTGTATATATATATATATATATTTTTTTTTTTTTTTAATGTTTTTATTCTTTTTATTTATATATGTTCAATTTTTTTATTACAAAATTAAATCTAATAATAAAAGTATAAAAAGTTCGTAATATAATATTATAAATTAAAATTAAAATAAACATACAATATTACAATAGCAGAGTTCTAAAACTTAAAAACTAAAGCATGTTAAATAATTCACTCAAACTAAATATGTTAAATGATTGCTTGTTGATAAAAAAAAAAAAAAAAATAAATAAATAAAAAAGAATATATATTAAATATATACATATACTAATATAGATAAGGGATTTTCAAAAATTTTAAAGTAGATTAGTATATTTTCAGTTGAAAAAATGAATTTTTTAAGATTTTGTTTAAAAGAATCAAAATTACATTCTTGAGAAAAATCTTTAGAAGTATTTAGAACTATACTATTCCATAAAAATGGTCCGCGAAATGAAAAAAAAAATTTCCAAAATTAGTTTGAGA
The DNA here is from genome assembly GCF_038396675.1 of Hydra vulgaris. NCBI lineage: Eukaryota > Metazoa > Cnidaria > Hydrozoa > Anthoathecata > Hydridae > Hydra > Hydra vulgaris. The sequence continues at coordinate 8,845,247 of NC_088923.1, read as the reverse complement.
AAATGGTTGTCGAATTAAATTATCGTTCCTTAAAATATATTTATTTCTATCTCTTTGTAAATACAAGTTACGAAAAGAAACGGGTGATAGGTGGGTCTTGCATTATACAAAACAAAGAATATTAAAAACATTTAACTCATATATATTGAGAGCTTTCATATCATATAATAGGCTTGGCTTGAGCAAAACGGTCCTTGAAATTTGTAAGGCCTGCTACATGCTTCTGTTGCCGATAGAGAGGTTTATGTTTACTTTTATAAGTGGTACCCCAAGCAATGTTTGCATAGTTAATATGGCAAGGAATTAGCGAATAATATAATTGAATTAAGGTATGTTTATCAAGGACGTTTTTTATTTTGTATAAAATGCCTATATTCTTTGAAATTTTATTGCACAAATTACCAATGTGGCTTTTCCAATTAAGATTTTCATCGATATGTACATCTAAAAATCTTGTCACTAGAACTCTTTTAATAATTATTTTATCGATAAAAAGAAAAGGTAAGTTGCTAGGCAACTGGTACTTTTTACCATAAGGATGAAAAAGAATTCATTTAGTTTTATCAATATTTATTGACAGTAGACCATTCGGAAATTTTGGCTAGTTAAATGTTCATGTTGCTAAAAAGTGTAAAAATATTTTTATGAGAAAGAAATAAGTTAGAATCATTAGCAAACTTAATTGTCATTAGGTTAGAAGCTTTTTGTAGATCATTAATATATATTAGAAATTGGAGGGGTCCTAATATGGATCCTTGAGAAACTCCACAAGAAATATATAACAAGTTAGATGATACGTTATCATCCGCATAAACAAAATGTTTCCGATTATTTAGGTAACTTTTTAGCCAAATAAATATATTATTAGTAATTCCGTACCACTCCAACTTTTTAAAAAGAATTTTGTGATCAATAGTATCAAAAGCTTTTGCCAAGTAAATGAAAATACCTAAAGTAAATTGAGAGTTTTCAAATGAGTCAGATATATTTCTTGTAAATTGTAGAATAGCATGTTCAGTGCAATTGTTTTTTTGGAATCCATATTGATTGCTGTATAATAAATTGTTTATAGTAAAATGATTATAAATTTTATTGTACAAGATTCTTTCTAAAACTTTAGAGAATACAGAAAGTAGTGAAATTGGACGATAGTTACTTATATTCTCAATGTCACCACCTTTTAATATTGGTATGACTCTTGCTAATTTTAGAGCTTGTAAAAAAATTCCCTGTTTAATTGATATTAAAAAAATCTTAAAGAGTATATTTTTTAAAACATCAAATGAACTTATAATATTGTTGCCGTTAATACCATCAGGGCCTACTGCTTTGTTAGATTTTAACATTTTAAAGGCAATTTCAAACTCCTCAAAAGATAATTCAAAAGAGTTCAAGTAAGAGTTTAGAGGGAAACATAGATCATTTATTAAACTGTTTGCAATAGTATTTTCTTTTGCAAGATTTGGTCCTACAAACACAAAATATTTATTAAACTCTTCTGTAATTTGTCTTTTATCATATAAAAATTCATTATTATGTTTAACCATGTTTGGCAAAAGGTGAGATGTACATTTTTTGCTGCCAGTAATTTCTTTTATTATAAAACAAGTGCGTTTAAAATTTAATTTATGTTTATCTAGTAAATTTAAATAATTTTTTTTTTTTTGTTTAAAAAGTTTAGCGTATTTTTTAAATATAATTTTATTTTCATTTGTTTTACATTTTAAGTAATTAATGTATAATTTTTGATTAATTTTTGAAGATTTCCGCAAACCCATTGTAATCCAAGGCGATTTAATACTTTTAGCTTTGAGATTTAAGTTAACTTCAGGGAAATTAGTGCCGTAAATATCATAGAAACTTTTAAAAAAGGAGTTATAAACTAGAGTTGTTAACCGGAATGTTTCGTACAATTCCGGAAAAATAAAATTCTTTCGGAAGGATATTGAGAATAAGGAATTTTCTTTTTTCGTACCGAATTTTACGAAACAAAAAAAACCGCCGATGTTCATTTCGCAAATGCTTCTTACGAAATGTTGTCTTCCGCAAGTTGAATTACGAAACAAAACTATTTTGCAACATACGAAAATAGGGCTTACGGAAGTCGCACTTGCGAAATGAGCTATTTCGCTAAACGACGTTTCGGAGTCTATAACAAAATTTTGTTGGCCAAACTGATATAATTGCAAAAATTAAATTTTTTATATACCAAAATGTTTATAATAAAATTTTATTTTCAGTATTGCAACATATGAACATTTTAAGGTTTTATTTTTTAAATTTCTTTCGAAACGAAACTCTTTCGCACTGAAACTTGCGAAACAACTTCATTACGGAAAAACACTTACGAAACGCGGCATATTAAAAATATTTAAATACGTTTTATGAATCAAATACGTATGATTAGCTAGGTAACTAAAATACTAATTATTATAATAATTATTGATATTTTTCAGTTAGTAAATTTTTATAAATAAACCTAGACTTTCATAAGATATACTAAAAATATTTTTCAATGAACAAGAGTTAAATAGTGAACATAACTTGAACAACATAAACTTTCCCATTTTGAGGGAAAAAAGAAAATTTAGAGCATGTAAGTCATTTGTTTGGGATCATGTAGATTTGCCTCAAATAGTAAATCGGTTAAAAAAAAAGGGTCGTTATCGAACTAATTTTTAATGTAAACTTGTCGCTAGCTTAACTCAAAGGCAGTTTTTCTCCTGTTCCTTTCTTTATATTCATTACTTACCCGAAGTTGTGAGAGAGCAGTTAATTAGCCCCTGAGTCAGTAAGTTAATGGAAAAAAAGAAACGGTTTTATACGAATAAAATTGCGTGATTGCGAAACAATGCTGTCGTTGAAATCAAAAAAAGATATAGGTCATGTAGTCAATCCTAAAAAATAACTACTCCATAAAGTACGTACGCTTTAAGTTTGATCCTCCCCTCCCCCGCAATTTTCAACATCCCAACGTTATTGGAACTATACAACCGCTGAAAGTTATAAAGCTCTGGCTATTTTGGAGAGCAGTAAAAATTTAGTTGCAAGATTTTGCAGCAAAAAAGCGGGTACGTAAAATACAACCTTTTCCAGAGTCTTTGCCCCGGGAAAAAATTTAAACATAGAAGCTTACCAGGATTATACAAGCGCTGAAAGTTTTAGAGCTGTAGATAGTCTAAAAATTAGTGATAAATTGACATAAAATGTAATGGAACCAAATATTTTACTAAGTTTTTATGTATAAGAATATAAATAGTAAACCTCCATTTCTGAAAAGCCAAAGACAATAAACAACCGAATGTCGGAAGTGAACCAAAGTCGGTACTTGATAAATATTAATGCATGTAAACACTGGTATAGGGACATGTTGCGGAGGAAGCGTTGTCCTTTCCCTCAAAACTAACTTAAAGTTTCAGTTTTTTCTATTTAAATTTTAGCTGCGTAACTTTCTTAACCTTTCTAGGTCACTGTATATATATATATATATATATATATATATATATATATATATATATATATATATATATATATATATATACAAGTATATATATATATATATATATACAAGTATATATATATATATACAAGTATATATATATATATATATATATATATATATATATATACAAGTATATATATATATATACAAGTATATATATATATATATATATATATATATATATATATATATATATATATATATATATATATATATATATATTTATATATATATATATATTTATATATATATATATATATTTATATATATATATTGTCCTTTCCGTCAAACTAACTCAAATTTCAGTTTTTTTTATTTAGATTGGAGTTGCGTTAGGCCCCCCTTATATTCTGTTTCAGCAACTCCTTCCCCCTCCCCCCCTCCCTCCCCCACCTTCGTCCTAACTTTCTTAATCTTTCAAGATCACTGTATATATATATATATATATATATATATATATATATATATATATATATATATATATATATATATATATACACACTAAAAATAAAGGTAGAAATTTTTAGTTAAGGTAGGATATGAGATATACCCTTAGTAAGGTATAATTTTTTACCTTATAAGGTAGAAAATTATACCTTTAAGTTAGAAAATTGTATGACAAATAATTGTTTTTAATATAATTTTCTACCCTAAAAGGTAGAAAATTATACCTTACTAAAGGTATATCACATATCCTACCCTAAGGTAGAAATTTCTACTTTTTTTTTTAGTGTGTGTGTGTATATATATATATATATATATATATATATATATATATATATATATATATATATATATATATATATATATATATATATATATATATATATATATATATATATATATAGATAGATAGATAGATAGATAGATAGATAGATAGATAGATAGATAGATAGATATAGATATATGTATATAGATATATAGATATATATGTAAAAACTATTGAAGAATCATTTAACAACATTATTTTATTTAAATAATAAATAATAATATTTTTTTGTATAACAGTTTATTCCGTAAGCGCACATTCCGAAACGCTCCTTCCGTAAGAAACTGTTTCGCAAATATTCTTTCGAAATGATTTGTTTCGCAAGTTTCTTTTCGTAAAGAGCTATTACGGAATAATTATTATTTATTTTTTTCGTATAACGCATTACGGAAGGTGAATTTGCGAAAGAACAACTTCCGCAATAACAACTTGAAATACGGAAGATAAAAATGCGAAATTTTCGTTAGTTTTTGTTTACGGCGAACAACCCTATTATAAACTAAGTTTGTATTAACATAGGCATTAATAATGCTCTAATCAATTAGAGATAATTGTTCTTTAAAAGATTCAAGGTTTTTATTTGTAAAAAATGCGCTTTTTGAAAACTCGTTTTTTATTAGGAAGTAATTTATTATCTATATTCATAGAAAAGAAAATCATTTTTATTTATGTCATTTTTAATTATACCTTTTTTTAAGGATACGTTAAAAACATTAATGGTTAAAGTATTATCAATTAAATAAGCACTTGACTGAGTAATTCTTGTCGGTTTGCTAATCAAAAGAATTGCACCATTGTTGAAAATGCCATTATAAAACTTGGTAATGTTATTATTGACGTGGTATTGAAAACAATCTAAACTTAGATTACCCAATAAATAGATAAATTTATTTTCGCGGTTACTTTTCGCGGTTAAAATTGGTTAGAGAATGTTTCTGTTAAGTAGGTTATATTAAAAAGATTACAAGTTTCTTCAATAAAATTACCAAAGATTTAAATTTTTTTTTTAAACTTTGGATATTAGGGGAGAGTGGGGTAATGGCAAACGCGGGGTAACTCCGAACATGGTCAAAACAGCATTGTAGAAAAATAAGTTCGACAATTTCTTTTTTCCTGCTGAGAAGGGATCCTATGCTCAGTTCCAGACATGCAGTAGTGTAATGAAGCTGCGGATGTTGTTTACTATAATTTGATTTTAACTTTTTCTGATAATTTTATGCAACTTTTTTCTTGAGTAACATTCTGTTGCAGGTTCTATGGAAATAAAGCCATTCCTTTTTTTGTTGTTGTTACATAATATAATTTTTTGACTTAGTTATTACAATAAGCATTTTATTTGTTATTACACAACAGCGTTTGTGATTGCCCCCCGATGTGTTCTGAATTATCCCACGTAGGTAGGATAATTCCGAACACCAATGGTTTTATTTTTGCCATAAATTTTTATTTTATAATAAGATTTTTTTAAATTGCTTTCGAGGGTTTGTGACTGAAAAGTAAAATTAATTGATAAGCAATAAATATGATCAATTTTTTATAACTGGTGTCTTTAATTCGCATTCCCGCTTAGGTGTTCGCCAATACCCTACTCTCCCCTAATGTGAATTGTGTTAATATTACTTTGATCAAGAAATCCTTTAACTTCATGGGTATAAAAGTAGTTGCATTTATTTTGCAAAGCATCAGAATCAGTAAAATAATTAACATCAGGATCAGAATCCTCGACTAATAAGAAATCATTAGTTTGAAAAAAATTATAAAAACTAGACTCAAATTTTAAGTTTTCGTTAGCATCCATTTAATTTTTGTTTTTTCATAACCGAAATGAGATCAAAGAATTTCTTTTATAAATTCCGTGTGATTAATTTATTATATATAAATTTAGCGTACTTACCCTTTGCCCTTAAATCTTTTGCCTCATTAAGGAGTTTTTTCGCAATTCCAGCGTATGATCACTTTTTTCTTCATTTATGTAAACCTTTTGAGTCCATAATTTCATCTTCGTGTATTTTCTTAATATCGTGGCTTTGTCTTTGTAGTTAAGAAATCTTACTACAATCGATCTATTTTTATTGTTTTCTGGTAATTTTTTGCCAACTCGATGCGTCCTTTCAGTTTCAAAGTTCTGTGTAGTTGAATCAATTTCAAAGTTTTCGTGTAGATTTCAATTCACCTCCCCAAAGCCATGAAGACGTAGATGTGCTTACAATTCTCTCTCAACTTTATAACTACAAAAAACGAATCTTAAAGAACAAGGCCGCTGCGTTGAGGAACAAGTTGAGCGCGGTACTAGCAGAGACGTGGAGGGGATTGAACTTGGGACTTCTTGCTTCTGAATCAAGCGTTCTACCACTACCTTATTACCGCATTAATTAACGCAGTCGTTAGTCGTTAGTCGCAGTCGTTACCAACTTCATATCATAGTATTATTTTTTATTAACTATTTGCTCTTTAAACTAGTCACTTTCAGCTGTATCTAAAGTTAAGGATTCAACACTAAAAATTTTATCTGAATCAACTTCTGATGTTGTTTGAAGATTTCTCTGTCTAATTTGCCTAACAGTAGCCTCTTTTTTCTCTCTAATAAACAATTTTACAACCCTTGTTGCCACTGCTTGGTCCACGCTACCTAAATTCCAACTTCATTTTTGTTCTATCTTGCATCATTTGTCCTTTAAATATTCTCTTACCATAACAGGGACCTAAAACAAGTTATGTATTATAAAATTGAAAGTGTTTTAATTTAAAGTGACAAGTCGATGAAATATAAAGTCCCGGTCAAATGATTAGAGATAAGCAATTAATGCTCTTTTCTTTTGCTTAATCTACCATTTTTGTGAAGTGTATTTGTAAAGACATAATGAGACTGGTAAAAAAATTATATGTATTACTTTTTTACTTTTCTTACAGAGACAAACTATGTTTCATTGTGCGCTCACTTTTCTCGACATCAAGCTTGCCTAAATGTTTATTGTTTTACTATCAAATCAAAATCATTTTAGAAATATTTGTTTCAAAGGTTTTTGAAAACATTAAAAGGTGGTGGTGGTGGGGAGGGTGGGGGTTTCCGGTAAGTTTGGATAGGGAACTGGATTTCTAACTACCGATATATACTTATCACTTAACATTCAAAAAAATTGTTTTAAAATATATTCACCTATCTTTACAATTATTAATAATTGGAATATCACACTGACAAGCAAACAGATCAAACAACAATTCAAGTTCTTTTCTAACCAACTTATAATGGGTATATGGACACTGCTTGAAATGTTCTGGAAATTTTATTTTTCAATGGGTTATCATTTATCAAAGGTTAAAAAAACTGTCTTTTGTCACCTCAATTTTCAAGTCCAAAGTCAATTTCTGCCCGTAAAATAAATCTTTCTCAAACTTGTAACCATATTGAATGAGCTGTTTGTAAGTTGGCGAATCGCTCACTTGAAAATTATAGGGTTTTCTACTAAACCTTTTCGACTAAATATTCTTTTTAGTAAAGCCTAGTGTAAGTCTTCTAATTTTTTTTGAGCTTATGTTGATATCACAATATGAGTTTATTATTTAATTAAAAAATAAAGTGAGAATCATTCATTTAGTTTATATTTATTTAAGTAAAATATATTTTGAAAATTTAAATATGTTATAAACAAATAATAATATTATGACTCAACATTATATAAACAATTCATAATGTACTATTGAGTTATTAGACTATTTATTAGTTAGTTACCAGTCCAAATGTCCAAAAGTCCAAAAGTATGATATAAGCAAATAATAACTTTATTTATCCAATTTAAAGCATGATACAACTATTAATGTTATTTAATACATAACAGCTGCACGATAGTTAAAAAAAAAACAACGAATGCGTAACATGCAATACATAATGAGCAAAATAGATTTTTTTTTAAGTGTTTAAATATTATGTATAACACTTAATAACAATTAGTTAACGCATTAGTTAACTACTTTTACTTTGCGAAACACGATGGATTGAGGGACATGATGCTTTGCTGACATTAAGTGTTAAGATTCAAGAAGCAATTGATGTACTGGAAAAATTATATCTAAATGGAATGACCGAACATCTTTATCAAAAGCAAGTGTAATTATTATCAATTAGGGAAAATGACCTTATTGTATCTTTAGAATGTGATGTACATGTGTTCTCTCTAACAAATCGACTCAATCAGTTTTTTAAAAAAAAAGGTGCACTTATATTTCACATAAATGCAATTTTTCTCATGAAAAATTGGAATGTCTTTAAATGTATTCTTTGATGTTAAAAAGTATTGTCACACTGAATCATAAAGATATTGTTGAAACTGTTTTCTTCAATCAGTAATGCATATGACGTCATTCTTGGACATAAAAGTATAAAAAGTTTTCATAGGAAATTTAGATGTATGTATAAAAACTTACCTAGGTGCAGTACCCAATCCTCTCAAGTTGTTTTTATTATTAAGTTATGTTCTGTAATTGTTGCTAGTGTTAAACGTAGATTCTCAACCCTGAAATTAAAAACTGGCTAAGAACACAAAGGACAAAAAACTGACAAGTCAGATTGGTCTTACTTAATGTGTGCAGAAAAAATATCAGTAAACTTTGCAAAGTCAGTAAATTGTAAATTACAATTTGTAATATAAGTTGATAAAATATTCAACAAACCAAAGTTTTAAATATGTATTTAATTAAGCAACTAAACTCTTTATTCTTCGTCAAATATTTGTGTTTCAATAATTTTAAATTACTTCAAGATATTTTAATATTTTAGTTTACATTGGATGCGTTTTTAAAAAAAAAAAGGAATGCAAATATCAAGTATTATTTACAAAAAAAAGTTTTTTCAAATCAGGTAAGTAGGGGCGATTACCCCCATGGCAAATAATCTATAGAAGGTGTTGATCCATCCTTGACCAAAACAACCTTGAAATCATTGGGCGATTGTTCCGATGTTGCACTAAAGTTAGTGTGCTGCTTTGGTATATTATCTGAGTAATAACATCAATTAAAAAAATGCTATTAAATTACAATGATAAACCATAGTTATTGTAATAAATTATTTCATTATTATTTAAACCCATTTCATTTCGCATTTATTTTTCAATAATAATGATCCAGCCAATCAATAGATTTTTGTTTTTTTTCTGCGTCTATATATATTATTAATTAAATTTCTTTTATATAATATAGATTTTTATATTAAAATTTATTTTGATTTGCTGATTTTTTTTTAGTTAGTTACTGCTCCTCATTCAAGTTCTCTAATTTTGAAGAAGAAAATTTTTTAGATGATTACTTAAGCAATCTTTGATATGAAAATTTAAAACATTAGTAAAACATCAATTAAGATACTAAACTGGTGTTTAACAAAAAATTGAATCAACAAAATCTAATAAACACCATAACAATTCCAGACTTTAAATAGACACTTGGGGATGGTAACTCTTTTTATTTATTCCATTATAACACTTGAAAAAAAAGGCATTGTTGCACTAAGGTTATTAAAACATTAGTGTAATACTGACAAGTACAACCAAATAACAAAATATCAATCACTAAATTTTTACCAATTAAGTTGTAAATTAAAAAATGATTTAAGTTATGAATTCAACATACATATAATATTCTGACCCTAACCTTAACACGAAGTCATAATATTCATAATGTTATGAATTCAAAATAGCATAGGAAACATTTTTGTCGAATTTTATAAGTCAAAAAGTATTCGTTATATTTTAAATCAGAGTTATGAAATTCTCCCGCAAGATATGAACGATAAAAAAGCATATTAATAATAATGAACTCGGATAACCTTAAACTTATGAGGCAAGTAGTTTCTGCTGCTATGAAGGCCAATCAAATACTTGGAGTTTTTAAAAAATCATTTCAGCGCAGAGGTTTAAAATTGCTATATAAAACATATATTAGACTGCATTTAGAATTTGCAATTCAATTATGGTCACCGTATCAAGCAAGAGACATTCAATGATTTTAAAAAAACATTCAACGAAAAACTGCAAAAGTAATTTTTTTCAATATCAAAACTGCCATACAAAGATAAACTTAAAGCACTACGACTTACCATTCTGACTGAGAGAAGGATCAGAAGTAATATAAAACAACATTTTAAAATGATACGTTGGATTGATCTCATTAACTGGCATCACCCACTAAAGTTGCTTTCCTTCTTTATTTGCGATGGACCTGCTGGTGGTACTCTTGGTCATGCTTTGATAACAAAGTGTCAACCGGTAAAACATTACAAACAGATGCAAAATTTATGTACCAATCTGATAGGTAAACACTGGAACTCTTTGCCAGAGCAAATCATTGATGCTCTAGGATTGAAAAGTTTTAGGGAGCAATATGATCATCACGTTGTGAGGAAAACCATTAAAGTCTGAGTTAATGTAATTCAAAATGTGATAAGATGAACATTATGATTTCTATTTGTAGATTTTGCTTGTCTTGAATTTTGAAAAAAAACACTTAATTAATGTCCTACGTACATAACTTTGGGTTAGGCACAGAAATTCCGATTCCATTCCTTCATAAGTCTTTTTTGTAAAATAACTTGTTTAGAAAATATCTAATATAATATTAAAAATATACATTGTTATAATATTAAAAACTACACTTTTCCTCTTTGTGTTCCTTTAAAAACTACATTTATGACACTGCCTAAAAATGCACAAAACAAACTAACCTTTTAGAATTTGTAATTTGTAAAAACTACAATAGTGGATCAAAAAAGGTCTAACATAATCTAGAAAAAAGGTAATTGTAAAACTTTTAAAATTTATAGGGGTCATACTGCATAAATCCAATCTTTTTGTAAGTAAAGATTTGATATGCGTCACTTTTTTAGCATTTTATAAATAAAAAAGAGGTAGATTTGTCTATTATTTAAAAATACATGATTAATAATAATAAAGATAAAATTGATACTACCCAGGTTTTTCAAGCATTTTTTATGCTGAAAAAAATTTTTCTCAGAGTTTATTATCAGCTTCTTCAGCTTTTTTAATTATCAAAGAACAAAAAATATCTTTTACCACCTGCCGCCAGAATTACAGTTGTTAAATAAAAAGGGGTCAAAAATAATTTCATTCAATTTGACCTGCTAGGATCTACATTGCAACACATGGCTCTGTAACTAAACGTGTTTTCGAAATAGATTTAAAACGAATTTTAATATGTAGTAGTAGTAATAGTAGTAATAGTAGTAGTAGTAGTAGTAGTAGTAGTAGTAGTAGTAGTAGTAGTAGTAGTAGTAGTAGTAGTAGTAGTAGTAGTAGTAGAAGTAGTAGCAGTAGTAGCAGTAGTAGCAGTAGTAGCAGTAGTAGCAGTAGTAGCAGTAGTAGCAGTAGTAGCAGTAGTAGCAGTAGTAGTAGTAGTAGTAGTAGTAGTAGTAGTAGTAGTAGTAGTAGTAGTAGTAGTAGTAGTAGTAGTAGTAGTAGTAGTAGTAGTAGTAGTAGTAGTAGTAGTAGTAGTAGTAGTAGTAGTAGTAGTAGTAGTAGTAGTAGTAGTAGTATGAAATAATGATAAATAAGAAACATGAAGTTTTTTATTTAGTATTTAGTATAATCATATCACATTTTTTCTTATGGTAATAGTAATACTATAAAAAAAAAATTAGATTTGATTATACTAAATAATAATTAAAGCAGTAATTTATTTATTTAGATTAATTTTTTTAAACAAAAAATTCAGAAGTTTTTTTTTTTTAAACACTTCCGATCTGATATATGTTTTTTTTTAAAGTCATAAGATTATTGTATATCTTATTTTAAATGACAGTTTGTTATATTTAAAAATTATTTGTGTGTGCTATTTAGAGTAGAAAAAAAATTATAAAGAAAAATTTTTTGTTACTACTTTCAATTAAAAGTGAAGTTTAAATGGATGATATTAGGCTAGAAGCAGATATAAGTTTAGAAAATGGAAATGTTAATTGGCAAGTTAATCGTTGCAGAAATGAAAGACATAGGCTTAGGCAAAATAAATTTAATAATCAACAAAATGATAGATATGCTGTTCGACAAGCAGGAAATAAGTGTGGTTAGGCAAGTTGAAAATAATCGTCACAGAAATAAAAGATATAGGCGTAGGCAAGGTGAAATTAATAGTCAACAAAATACTAGATATGCTGCTAGATACGAAAGAATGCATTGTATAGCAAGAAGTAATACTATTCGAGATTATAATTATTTAGGAGAAATGAATTATATTTGTCAGCATTATGGTGCTAAGAAATTTCCTGATGAAACAAATTTTTTATGTTGCCATAATAGAAAGGTAGATTTGTCGCAACCTTCACCATTTTCACAAGATTTATTTAATGGAAATTATGCAGATGGAAGTGCCAATCTGAATTTTTAAAAATATATTAGAAATTTTAGTGTCTATTTTTTTTGCTTCATTTAAAGCTAATGTAGTTCTACCTATGAATCATGGGCCGCCATGATTCATGGGTAGAACTACATTAGCTTATGTGGTCAAATGTGGTTTAGAATATGTGGTCAAGTTTTTTATCGTATAGGTAATCTCAGGCCAAATCAAGAGGTTCTGACGACATATTGTCATCTATAATTCACTTGTAGCAATAAATTTTAGAATGCAACAACATGGTAATGATCTTTGCTTAAATGATTTAATGTTTTGATTGCAAACTATTATTAGTGAAGAGAACCCATTTGCTATTGCATTTAAAAACTTGGCTGAAGTGGAAGATAAAGAAATTCATCGATCAGCTATAGAAGGTTGCTCAGTGTCAGTTGTATATGGCGGTATGGATGAGCCCTCTTTCAAATGGAGGGCTTATACATACCGGGGTGTTGGGAGACATCGAAGAAAAAACAGCAACCAAAAGGTTGTAAATGTCTTCTATCAGTGAAGATATTTATAACTTTTTTGTTGCTGCTTTTTCTACGGTGATTTTTTTTTATTTTTTATTTTTTTTAATTTTGTATTTTTTTTTTTTAATTGTAATTTTATTTTTAATAATATCTTATGTTGTATATTTGATTTGTTTTGGTCTTTTTTAATTAAATTTTTATTTGTTTTTTCACCAATTAAACTTAAATATAGTTTTACCGATTTATTATCCAATTATCATAATTTAATGATGCTGCATTCTATTGTTAAAAATAATTATTTGGTAATTTAATTGATTGATCTCACTGCTTTTAAAATTTACTATAAGCCAAGAAAATATATTTAGCTACTCTTAGGTGCTTAATAGACTCTCCCTCCCCCGCCCCCCGCTTATTAATTTTTCAAAAATTTTCCACCCAGGACATTCTTATTCCAACCCCCCCCCCCCAGTTTTTTTTTCTTTTCTATTCTTTAATGTCTACTTATTTGATACAATTTTTATTTCAGGTTTATTATATGACGCATTTTGATTTTTTTTGTATAAGCAACTTAGAATTTTGGTCAGAACTCGAGTTGCTTGTTTTTCAGCCAATTTCTATATCTCGGTTGCTTAATGGTTGCTTAAATTTCTTAGCCTAAATATCAGTGTTTTTACAAATAAGAGACAAAATACGGTTTAATATCAAGCCTTTAACAGAAGAGTGCTCTTTACAACTAAAATCACTTAAATTCTAATTAAAAAATAATCAAAAATGTTTCTCTCTTCTGCTGGATCTTTATTTTCTTCATCTCCACTTTCTTCGTCTTCTTGTCCGTCTGATTTTTCTACTTGTCCATCTAGTTCCTCGTCTTCTCCGTCTGATTCGTCAGGCAAAACATTAATAGGGTTATCCTTTACTTCGTCTGGAATAGGAGTCTCTGTGATTTCCACCGGGTTGTCAATGTCAACAGGGGGTGGAACAACATAAGCAGGCATGCCTTCAGGATTTATCTTATCGCCCTCGCTACCATCACCCGTGATAAGACATCCTGTTTTCGCAAAGCTCCTATTAAGCATACGAAGAAATTTCTCGTCGTTTTACGGTAAGCTTCACCGACCCGACGAGTTATCAAAATGCGGCGATCTTTTGCCGACAGTTTCCAATCATCGTTGCCAAGCCAGAGTTCGATGTTTTCATCATTTTCATCAAAAACTCATCACTGACTTGGGCTGTCAGGTTATGTCAGGTTAGCGACAGCATTGGAGAGAGTGTTCTTTACCTATTTCACGGAAAACGCTGTATCTGCCCATGCATTTGGTTGCCAGTACACATCTACATCAGTGTCATAAGCTAAAACTTCATCTTGACTAATCCTTTTCCCTTTACTTCTGAAAATCAACGCCGGCTTCACCATTCCTTCAGGACTGAAACATATTTGAAGGGTAGCTTGTCGCTTATCAAGCCCACTGCCAGGTTGAGCTACCCATACTCTATGATCCTTTTGTTCTTTTCCCTTACTCATTGGAATTTCGTATTTTCGTTTGCTCTCGACTACAAACGGGAGTGGAATTTGATCTACATTGATTCTCTTTTTCGGTGGGAAACGCCCCCATTTTTTATCGTATGTGGGTTTGCCACTCCCAGACTTAATCAACTTTTCTCTCAAATTTGAATGCCATTTCATCAGAATCGGGGTTTGCTTCTTTACGTCAGCTTGACGCTTACGTTGAACACACAGCATGCGGATCTTATTTTTCCTTAAGAAATGAGTGACTATTGATTTTGGCAATCTGTCAGCATTCGGACTTTGTTGTAGATGAATTTGATTCGCTTGGACATACAACCACTCAAAGATAACTTTTAGCCCCTTTTTTCTTGCTTCGGAGAATTTGTCATAAAGTTTGTTAAACAAAGCTTTGTGTTTGTCGCCTCTTCGGCATTTCCTGAATAACGCGTTTTTCTTGCTTTCGTTGTACTTGTTGTAGATTTCTTTTTCCTTTGAATTCCATCGTGTAATCACACTCTTATGAACGTTATACTTTTTTGCTACATCCCTACTTAACATACCATCGTTTAAGTCATTTAGCGCATCAACCTTTTCTTTTAACGTATAGCTCTTCCGTTTGTCAGCAACTTTTGGTAATTCGCTAGCATCAACATCAGTAACAAGCTTCTCTAAAACCGATTTCACAGTTTTTTCAATATTATCGTACTTGTTCTTTCCATCAATGATTTGATCCAAACTCATCGATTTCGGGTCTTTGTCAGTTTGAGCAATATCCGTATGTGATAAGTTATTTTTACACCAAAACTCGTACATCGAAAGGGCTTGTAATGTTTTCAGTGATTTTTTGCAAACAATACATTCAAACAAACATATTTTTTATTTTTCCTTCGGCACTATATTTACCAACTCACCACGATGACAAATCTTTTTGGTAAAAACAAAGTTGAACAAATTTGTCTACTTTCTCTTACTCATGATCTTAACAGCGTTGTCAACAGCATACTCAACAACAACACTACTGTGATTACTTTCTTTTGAAATCGTTTATCTAAAAGAAATCATTACACTGCAGAGAAAAAAATTCTAACGCAAAATTGAATGTTTTCATTTCTCAAAAAAACGTGTACGGTAATTTTTTTAACTACATAAAGCTATGTTTTATATCCAACATAAAAATAATATTTGACAGTAAATAAAGGAACTTTTTGAGTGCTTTGATTTTTATGTGCAATTTATGAGTTGCTTATGTTAACATTTGTTCAGAACTGAAGTTGCCTAATATTTTTTCACATCGAGTTCAGTTGCTTATAAACGAGTTGCTTATACAAAAAAAATCGTGTATAAAAGATCAAAGTTTACATATTTTTTTAAATTTGTTATACACATGTTTGTTGTAAATTAAATTTTTTTTGTTTGAAACGTATATGTACTCAATTGCTTAGTTATTTATAATAGATTTAGTTATATATAATAAATTTTTTTAGTAGTGTGCATTTAACGTTTTTAAGATAACATTTTTCTTTTTTAAAGAAAAATTAATTAAGGGAATACCAAAAAATTATTAACTCCTGTTTAACTTCATATTAATCTTAATAATTAATTAAAGTTTATAAAAAATATTACAAGAACTTAGTTTTAGTTTTTCGTTAATTTAAAGCATGATAAAGTGTTATTATTTTGTGTCAGTAACTAAAAGCGTATTGTGTTGAACTTAGGAATGTCGAGGAAAATGGTTCTGCCTTACACTGATACGACCTATGTCAGTTAAAATAATGTTTAATAATTGGTAAATTATTTTACCTCCACATATTTTTTATGTTAATTTTACAGATGGATTAATTATTCCAATTTGAAGGCGTTTTTCAAAAAGGGTATTAGTTAAAGTTTCGCAACTTTAAATTGTTGAAAACCACTATAAATTATGTAACAGACCGACCATAACCCGTAATACGGGTTGCTTTCTGCTAGTAATAATAATTATTTAATTAATTACTGTTATTAGTAATATTTTTTTTTAAACATTAATCTCATAAGTTTTTGTAAATTGAACAAATAATTAAATGTATTTTTTATATTTTCTTGCTTGTTTGTAAAATTACAAACAAATTTTTAAGTTTTATTCCTTAAAATACTAAATATTTTAAACGCAATACACCAATTCAAGCCGCGTTACGGAGAATTTAAAAAAAAACTGGATCGAGTTTATGAGGGAATTAAATCAAGTCAGCTTTTAATTCTTGAGTAAACGAAGTATAAACAAACAACATAAACTAAGCCAATAATCTTTTAAACAAATATAAAACATATATAGATCAAAATGGATTATGATATAGTATGTAGTATGAAAGTTGAAGAATTGAAGTCTTATTTACGTCTTCGTGGCTTGAAGATATCTGGAAAGAAAGAAATTCTTGCAGCTCGAGTATATTGTGCAATGGAAAATAATGTTATGCCTATTAAAACAGCTGAAGAACATGATATAAATACTAAGTACAAAAAAAACTTTTTATTAACGGTGTTGAATTACCTGATCCTTTTAAGCTCAGTAATGGCTGGTTATCAGAAGACGAGGGCCTAACTTGTTGGCCAATATTATTATATCCTGATATACACAATTATTTATTATTTAACTCTGCTGAAATAGCCATTATTGTTATGTCAGACAATAAATTTTCCTTCAGTGAAAACATGAAAACAAATATGACTCAAATAATTGTTACTGATATAGAGCATATGACTGTAGGTCAAAGCACAAATGAGCTTTGGTTTAATTTTTGAAAGCGAGTTATAACTGCTTCAAAAGCTCATGATGTTCTAAAAAAAATTGAAAAAATTAACATGGGCATTAAAGTTGATATGTGGTCATTACACCAAAGTATTTCAGGGCTAACATTTGTGAACCCAGATATACCTGCATTAAAGTATGGGAGAGCAAATAGAAGCAGCAAAGCAGTTTTTTGAAGTGATGAAATCTCTTCATCAAAATTTAACTGTAAATGAATGCGGATTATTTTTAGATGTTGAAATGCCCTATATAGGTGGAAGCCCTGATAGAGTAATCAGATGCTCGTGTTGCCCACCAGCTTGTTTAGAAATAAAATGCCCATTTTCAATTAACCATACAACACCACAAGATCCAAATATATCTCTTCCTTATGTTAAAAAAAATTTTAATAACAAGTTTGTCATTAATAAAAAACATAGATATTATACTCAATGTCAGGTTCAAATGGGAACTGCTAAGATGAACAATTGTTATTTTATGGTATGGACAGCTCATGGGTATAAAATTGATAAAGTTGCATTTGATGAAGCTAGTTGGTTGAGTATGAAAGTTGATTTTTTTAAATACTACAACGATCATTATTTAAAAACTGTCTTTGTAGATTTTTCTATTAACTGATTGGAACAAAATTGTAAAATCTTTTTTTTTAATTATAAAATCCTTCTTATATTTAAATTGGTATTTTTATTGAGTTTAGAAAAAGAAACAATAACTTATTGTCTTATTATAAGATCCAAATAATGGTGTACAAATATTTAGGTAAAGAAAATACTGAAAATCAAAATGGTTATTCAAGCTATTTATAATAATAAAAAGCAGTAGTAGTGTGAAACATATATATTCATTAAAAGTGCACGGTGGTGTCCGGCATCCCTTACAAGTAATTATAAAAATTTACAATTTTAATACTCTCACGTGCTTACTATTGAGTCCTTAATACAAGGGGAGGGAATTAAAGTGTGGGTGGGAATTTTAGTCCAGATCTAACAAACTGGAGGGTTTTATTAAAAAGTGGATGGGAAAATTTAACAAAAATCTCAATCAAGACTCAAGAGTAATTGTAGAGGGGCTTTTAATAATTTTCAGAAAATTTTCCTACCCACAAATCTTATTAATTTTTACTTGCTAAAATGTCAAAAATGTTGAAATGTCAAAAATAAGAAAAATATTCAGTGTAAACCGGCCTTAAAAAATGGAAAATATAATATCATTCACAGATAAAAAATAAAACTTTCAGTGTAATCAGATTTAAAAAATTGTCAATCTATAAAAAAATCATGTGTGTTGTGTAAAACAAAAAAATTGCCATCTGACCTTTAATTAAGATCCCCCTGTTTATTAGATCTGGACTAAAATTTCCCCACCCCCTTGTATTAAGCACGCGTGACTAATACTAAATTAAAAATTATGTTTTAAACTTTTAAGCTTGAATTATTTTTTTATTAAAGCAGGCTTTAAATTGCATAAAGCTGCACACGATAAAATAATATCATCCATATGATGAAGCATAGAAATGGGTAATACATTTTTTAAGCTTCGAAAAGTTTTTATTCGGTTTATGGCCCTTTCAATGTGAATTCTTAAGTTCGCAACATCAGTAGTCTTCTTGCATTCAGTTGCAGTCATTTGACTCTTTACTCTTGCACCTGGTGGAACTGATAAACTGCAATAACAGAATAATAGTTCTTCTCTTATTTGAAATCCTCTGTCTGCCATCACCTCGTCGCCTCTTTCCAACAGATTGTAAAAACCACTGTCACTTGTAATAAATTTATCTGATGCTCTTCCACCGTAACATTTAGATAGAAACGTTATGTACCCATTTGGTGCTATACCAATTAATACCTTGACAGTGTTGTGGTGCTTGTAATCAGACCAAGTCACTGCTTGGTTGTAAAGGGACTTTGGACGTTCAATAAATATTTCAAAACAATCAAGAATCACTCTACACTTGTGATGCTTTGCTTTCACAATGGACTCTGGTAAGTTTTTTTTATGACTTCACTTGGGAGCCAAACAATAATAGCATTTCCGAGAATATAAGCAATAATTCTAATAAAAGTGGTAAATATATTAGAACACAAAGCTTTTGAAATGTCAAAACGATCAGCAATATCTTCATTTAATAAACCTAAGCGCAACCTCATAAGTGTCATTAAAAACTCTTCTTTGTGTGATAACAGTTTACATTTAGATATAGATTTTAGTTGTTTAACTTTGCTACGTGAATGTTTTGGGCCTCTCCAATAACGAATGGAGGGTAAAAATGGTTTTAACAAACCAAAAATAACATTAAAAATAGCAATCGAAGATATACCAGTATAAAAGTTCATTCTTTTATCATTGTTAACTAATCTCCAAGAGAATTTTTGTTTAAGCTTGACTTTTTGTTTTATTTTTGACTTTTTTAATTGATTAGTAAGGCTATTTACCTTACTAACATAAGAGGTGATAAGTGAAGATTTGTATTCACATGAAGTACAATAGTTAAGTTGTGGTAAGCTCAATGAATACGTATGGTCTGATAATATAGGTGATAAAACATCAGCATTAAAACTAAGACTTGAAAACTCTGTGACAATACTTTTTTCAGTCAACAAAGGTTCTACAACATGGTAAAGAAGTGATTGGGTGCTTCATTAAAGTTCTTCTAGGTTTTTTTTGTTCAGATTGATAAAAACCCATATTTATTGTTGGATTAGGGTTCATAACAGTTGGAATTTTATCAACAAAATGATCAGAGCATACTCTATCTGCAGTTCCTGGTTTCCATGCACTTCCTTTTTTATTTCCTTCTCGTCTAAGCTGACTAATCCATTGTTCTTTTTTTATGCTATTTCTTTTAAAACTAGGGAAACAATACATTCGAAATGGTGCCTCACATCCACACTCGGAGAGTATCTTCCCTTCGTGTTGAAAACACGTTTTATCTTTCAACTTTTCTAGCTTATAGGAACTATTGGTACATCCTATAACAGCACAGTTAACTTTCATCTTATATTTTATTACTAATTCGCAACTGACAAAATAAATATTTACCCTTCTAAATTCGTTCCAGGACTTTTTCATGCGCGATATTAATAATGGCAGAAGTTCGCTTGAACTCGTGTATTGTAAAATTTTTTAAATTATATTTTAAGTTAGATTAAAACGTCATTGTAATGTTTTAATTGTCATTTTTAAAACGTTTTTGTAAATTTTTTTTGAATTTTTTTTTATCTTCTACTTTTACTTATTACTGTTTAGCTTTTATAAAAATAACAACAACAAAAAGAATTAAAATGTATTCAAATAATAATTATTATATTCCAAACCAACAATAAATGTATTTTTTAGTTTGACAACTTATTATTTTTAACAACTTTCAGAACATATAGTAATACAAAGAGTTACATTTTTGAATTGGTTAGTAAAATAAAATTAAGTATATATATATATATATATATATATATATATATATATATATATATATATATATATATATATATATATATATATATATATATATTTTATTTTAGAAACCAATTCATAAATGTAACTCTTTGTATTACTAAATGTTCTGAAAGTTGTGTATTATATTTTTTTTCGTATAATATTACATCGTTGTATTCGTTTGAGAATGCATTTTTTGGGGCTTGGTAAAAGACTAGGTGTGTCTTTTTCTAGCCCCTCTGGTGTAAATATTTGTTTCAATAAATTACGATTGTTAATTATATAATTATTGGAAAGCACACAAAATAATAAATAAAATTAAAAAAAAGGTTTTTTATTTTCCATTTGTTTTGAAAAGAGGGGCTGGTTGGGTAGGGTATCGTAAATTCTAAAACAATCATAGTTTGATTTTTAGAATTAATGAAAGATTTTAAATGTTTATAAGCATTATATTGTTTGTCACTTGTTTGGAAGTTTCTCAAATATTAGCGATTGGATGAAAATTTGTAAACAAAACGAGACTTAAGCATCTTAGGAAAGGAACTTTTTTATGCAAAAACAGTTTGTTACATTTAAATATACATTATTACATCTTTGCAATATTCTTATAACTTTATAAAAATTAATTTTAGTGATATTTGAGTACCATCGAATATATAAATATATATATATATATATATATATATATATATATATATATATATATATATATATATATATATATATATATATATATATATATATATATATACATATATATATATAAATATATATATATATATATATATATATATATATATATATATATATATTTATATTTATATATATATGTATATATATATATATTAGTAGAAAATCACTTAACAAAAATTTTTTCCATTTGACACTGTGTTTCATGAACAAAGATTCATCAGAAATCTGATGAATCTTTGTTGATGAAACACAGTGTCAAATGGAAAAAATTTTTGTTAAATGATTTTCTACTAATATATAATTGCTCTGTTCTTTTAAGAACATTGAGCACTCTATTGTGAGTATTGTATTGTAGAATACTTTTTGAAGTTGTTTAAATATATATATATATATATATATATATATATATATATATATATATATATATATATATATATATATATATATATATATATATATATATATATATATATATATATATATATATTTATATATATAATTGATTTTTTGACAAAATTAAATAAAAATAACTACATGATTTTTACTACTAAAAGTCTCATGCGTTTAGCAATCATCAGGTAAAAAATACATTGTTTTTTTCGTTAAAAAATATACTCAATAAACACCGTGGCGTTCAAAAACAATTATGAAACTATAACTATTTGCGAGCGTGGTTTGGTTTTTTAATCTTTGGGCTCGTGGTTGTCAAGCTAGAACTTGTTTTCGTGACGGCACTTAGATATAATTTCTGTTTTTTTTATTTAATATTTTTTGCGTACCTTTTTCTTTTATCTGCCATATATACTTTGAAAGGGTGGTTGAATTTTTCATCTTTTTATTTGTGAATGAGTGTTTGTGGTTAGCCCATCTTTTCTTCCATTCACCTTCTGCTAGGCCAATATATACTTTTTCTGGGGTGATAGGGGGGGGATACTATACATTTATAAACAAAATAAGAGGCTCTACATTTTCCTATTAAAGGGCAGTTTTCTTTCTTTATGCAATTGCAGGGTGGGTATTCTTTTGGTTTTTCTGAACTAATTTTCTTGTTGTGGCTTTTTATTATACTTTCGATATTTTTGGTGCAGCTATAACTCAATTTGATGGTGTTTCGATTGAATAGTTTACTTAGGGGGTAGGATGTTGGAAAGTGTTTGTCGATTAAGTTAAGGAAAATATGACCGACATTGGTAGAAACACTTTTACTGTACGGGGGGTTAAACCATATGATATTTCTTTTTCTTGTCTTTTTTTCTCTTTTTTGGGGGTTATACTTTAAATTAAAGTTAGTGAAGCCATTTCTTCTCAATTCATCTTCTTATTCTGGTATAGATAAATTAAATGTTTTTTCATTTGAGGAATTTTGTAATAATATGTTGTTGATAGAGATGGGGATTTGCTTTACTATTTGCGGAGGGTGGTTGGAATCAGAGTGGACGTAACGTAGATATTCATTTGGTTTTTTGAAAGGTTGATAGGAGCTTTTTTCTAAGTTAAAGGATACATCTAAGAAGTTGACTGCGGGTAGGTTTGTTTGGATCTCTATTATAAAACCGATCATTTATATTACTCTAATTATGTTTTTTCGTATTCTATCAATTTGTGATCCAGTTTTTTTACGAAGTACCATCAGACCATTATCCTGATATAGTCCAACGTCTTCTTTATTTATTATTTTAGATAGTGAGTCTAATATATATAGACCCACCAGTTCACAAACTTCTGCACCGTCAAAACAACCCATTGTGACATCAAAGCAGTCGTGTGCTAAGTTTTTCTTCCACGTTTTGTTTTTAAAAAATAGCAAGGACATTCTGCAATGTTTAATGACTCTGATGTTCTCTTTGCTAATACTTGTGTGTTTTTTTGCAAACAGTATTGCATTACTTAGTATTTCTGATGTAATAGTGGGGTAAAAATCGACAATGTCAAATTGAATAAAAACGCAATTTTGTTTATCTGGTATATTTTCAAATCATTTGATTGCATCAGTGGTATTTTTCAATCAATTAAATAGCTCTGATATCATTCATCGAGCACTCTTGCTGAATATATGCTCACAGCAAAATTAAACTTACTTATATATATATATATATATATATATATATATATATATATATATATATATATATATATATATATATATATATATATATATATATATATACATATATATATATATATATATATATATATATATATATATATATATATATATATATATATATATATATATATATATATATATATATATATATATATATATATATATCAACGTAGATCAACGTCAACCAACGTTATTTCAACGTTATTCCAACGTCGTGTGCCCGCTGGGATATATATATATATATAAATACAGTATTGGACAAAACATTTGCAACCAACATCGAACAATGCTAAAAAGTGTTCCTAATATTACATGTTTTAAAAACGAAACGAACTATACTACCACAGCAAATAGTTCAGGAGTCTGGAGTCATAGCATGCCATGACATGAACAATCAGCTGACAGGTGACAGCACACAGACAGAATTTCGTTGACAAGTGCCATTTTGCAGCGGACAAAACAAGTGCAAATTTTTTGATTTGTTTCATTATCTTAAGTCTGGTCCGTGTCAACGTCACGGAAATTTTTTAATAATTAAAGGAAGTATCCAAAAATTTTCAGAAGTTTCCAGAAGCATGCAGAAGCTTCCAGAAGTGTCCAGAAGAAGCATCTGGAAGCATCCAGTAGCATCCAGAAATATCCAGAAACATTCAGAAGCATCCAGACGCATCCAGAAGCTTCCAGAAGCATTGGAAAGAAGCATCTAGAATCGTCCAGAACAGGTTCACTCAGGTTCATTTTACTATATAAGAGACATGTAAATCGACATGTAATTCAGTCAGTATATGGAAGTCAATCAGTCAGTATTATCAAGACAGTTTATCGAAGTGAGCAAAGTGTTTTATCGAAGAACATCAATACAAGAAGTGAAATACAACAAATGTTTCATTACATCAATACAGTCCAGATCCAACCAAGACGTTGTGTTCAACAGAGCATTATTGTATTATCACAAGGTAAATGTAGCACGGTAAGCCTTGAGAAGCAAGATTATTTATTTTTATTATTTTTATGACTTCAAGTGCAAAAATGGCTACCGGCAGTCTTGGATTGGAACTAAGAAAGAAAATTATTGGCGATTACATAAGTGGAATGTCACAAAAAAGTATTTGTGATAAATATCGCGTGAAAAAATGGACCGTATCAAGAATATGTTCCAAATATCGTTCTACGGGGAAGTTGGCAGCAGCTAACAAAGATGGAAGACCGCGTTCCACCACTTCTAGAGAGGATTGTATAATCGTCAGATCCGTCAAGAAAGATCCCTGGATATCATCAGTCGAGATACAAAAGCAATTAGAGCTGCCTGTATCGGACCGAACAATCAGACGACGTGCTGTTGAAGCCGGATTGTTTTCTCGACGCCCTGCAAAGAAACCGCTGATTTCACTAAAAAACCAGAAGAAAAGACTCCTGTTTGCTACATCTCATATTGACTGAAATGTGCAGAAATGGCAAACTGTCCTGTTCAGTGATGAATCGAAGTTCAAATTCATTGGGAGCGATGGCATTTGCCGTGTACGTCGACCGGCCGGAAAACACCTCGATTTACGTTACTGCCACAAGACCGTGAAGCATGGTGGAAGCAATGTAATGGTCTGGGGGTGTTTTTCTGCTAACGGTCTAGGTCCAATACATCGAAACGATGGAATAATGGACCGTTTCATGTATAAAAATATACTGAAAGATGTTATGTTACCTCATGCTGAATGGAATACGCCAATAAAATGGGTTTTTCAGCAAGACAACGATCCGAAACACACTGCAAAAGTAGTCAAGCAGTGGTTTCAAGACAACCACCTATCGGTGATGGATTGGCCGCCTCAATTTCCGGATCTCAACGCTATCGAGAACCTGTGGGAGATCGTTAACCGCAGAATTAATCGTGAAGGTGTTCGTAATAAGGATCAGCTGTTTGAACAAATCCAAAAGGCCTGGGCAGCGATTCCACAAAGTTTCATTGATCACCTGATCAAATCTATGTCTCGAAGATGCAAGGCTGTGATCGACAACAAAGGATCGAAATTCGCCACGAAATATTGATAGCGAAATACAGCTTGGTCAACATTTTGTCGAGTTGCACTTGTTTTGTCCAGAAGGAAATCAACTTTTTTTAATACTTTTGATTAACTTATTAATTTTCGTGTACAAATAATGAACTTTGTGATGAATAAAACTTGAAGAACTTTGTCTCTAAACAGTTACATAGTTATTTCTCTAAATTGAAAAAATGCAGCACTTTATTTGGTTGCATTATTTGGATGCACTCGTTTTGTCCGACACTGTATATATATATATATATATATATATATATATATATATATATATATATATATATATATATATATATATATATATATATATATATATATATATATATATATATATATATAAATATGTATATATATATATATATATATATATATATATATATATATATATATATATATAAATATGTATATATATATATATATATATATATATATATATATATATATATATATATATATATATATATATATATATATATATATATATAAGTTTAAACTTTATACCTCAGGATTAGAGTAGATTTGGGTAATACGTGCACCGAGGTAATATGAGCATACCATACAGCATAGTTTTCTATAATATGAGTAGTGAAGTTCAAGTTGCTTTGTATTTTTTTTTTTTTGTTTGACTTTATGTCGCGATAACAAAAAGCAGTATAATTAGCATAAATTTATACCCAGTAATTAGCGGCTCTCATCTAATTAAAACGCTGTTCAGTTTTTTTTTTTTTTTTCAGTTTGCAATTATTATTCGTTATATAACAATATATAAACTTGGTATCTGAAAGAAGATCCAAAAGATCTTGTTGCCAGAACGATGTAAAATATATCAAACGTGTATATATAATATAATAAATTGATTTAATAACTAATAACAATGTAGAATAAACAAGAGCAGAAAATAGTTTTACATTTCAAAAATATTTATATATATTGTCAGTAGAAAGAATAAAGTTTTTTAATTTAGTTTTAAAAACGGAAAACGAAATTGACAAATCAAAATTTGGAACAATTTTGTTTCATAAATATGGTGCTCGATAGTTTATGCAAAATTGATTAATATTTGTTTGACAAAAGGATTCAATTAATAAATTATTATTTCGTAAAGTATATTTGTTTATAGTTTTAAAGGTAAAAAGATCTTTAAAAATTAACAATGGTTGTTTACTTTTATAACGAAACATAAAACATAAAATATTCTAGACATTGAGTTCGTAAACGTTAAGTGCTTTAACGTTTTTAAATAAAATATTGGAATGAGAAAAACGATTTTCAAAACATATTAAACGCATTGCGTGTTTCTGACGATGCTTGAGGTTTCGTAACATTCTTTTAGAGATACTTCCCCAAACAATATTTGAATAACTTATATAGCTATGAATAAATGAGTCGTAGAGTTGAATTAAATTTTGTTTACTTAGATAGTATCTAACCTTGTATAGAATTCTAATACTTTTGGCCAATTTAGTAGAAATAAAGTCGATATGATACTTCCATGCAATATTTTCATCAATGTAAGTGCCTAAAAATCTTTTAACCGACTCCTTCTTTATTTCAATTTTATCAATATAAAGTTTAGGTAAATTATTTGATAAAAAACGCTTTTTTGCAAGGGAGTGGAAAAGGATCCATTTTGTGTATGTTAATGTTTGAAGTTAACTTATTGCACTTAAACCAGTTAGAGATGTGATTGAGTTCTTTATTCATTTTTGAAAAAAGCTCATAAATCTCATTGCTTGACAAAAATAAACTAGTATCGTCCGCAAAAATGATACTTATAAGGTTAGAAGCTTTATTTAAATCATTTATATAGACTAAAAACAAAAGTGGGCCTAGAATAGAACCCTGTGGAACACCACATTTTATGTCAATTAATTTTTCATTTTGAAAATAATCTCCATAGAAAACAAATTGTTTTCTATTTTTCAAGTAACTTTCATACCATTTTAATAATTTGCCATGAATTCCATAAAATTTGAGTTTTTTAAGTAGAATTTTGTGATCGACCGTTTCGAATGCTTTTGATAGGTCAATGAAAATATCTAGTGTATATTGTGATCTACCAAATGAGTTGGAGATTTCACGAATGAACTGTGTAATGGCTTGTTCAGTTGAACAATTTTTTTTAAAACCGAATTGATTTTTATATAGAAGTTTATTTAGATTAAGGTAATTGTATGTTCTATTGTATATAATTCTTTTTAAAATTTTTGAGAAGGTTTAAAGAAGTGAGATAATTACTAATATTTGATTTTTTTCAATCTTTGTAAATTGGAGTAACTTTAGCTATTTTTAATTGGTCGGGGAAAAAAACCTTGCTGTATAGATGCCCTGAACTGAATTGAAAATTTAAAATCATTCTTTATAAAGAATGATTTTAAATTTTCAAAGCAATCAATGACAATGTTGCCATTTATTTCGTCCGCACCCGTAGCTTTTTTTCTTTTGAGAGATTTCTAAGCTCTCTCATACTCATCAAAAGATAAGTCAGAATATAAATTATCTATAAAAAGCGAATTATTTATAGGCTCTAGGAAATCACTAAAAGTTTTTTCCCTAATAGGAATCTTATTTGCCAATTTAGTTCCTATATCAATAAAATATTTATTAAACTCGTTTGCAATTTCGTTTGGTTCATATATATTTGTTTTATTTATTTTAATTACTTAAGGAAGGTAGTTTGAATTTGTTTTTTGTTTTCCTGTTATTTCTTTCAACGTTCTCCAAGTATTTTTTGAGTCGTTTTTAAATTTACTAACTAAATTTGAATAATAATTTTTTTAGCTTTTTACGAATTTTTTCAAATAAATGTTGGTAATTTTATCTGATTTTGTTTTTAAATATATTATATATGGTTTCTGTTTGATTTTAGAGGATTTTTTAAGTTCTTTGGTAATCCATGGACTGTTCAAGGTTGTTTTTTTTGTTATTTGTTCACAAAGTGGAAAGTTTGCATTGCACATTCAGAAGAAAGTATTAAAAACTTATTATATATTGTATTTGCGTCATCAAGCTAATATATTTCCAATGCAGAAGTGATAACTGATATTGAAAGGATTTTTTATTGTTTTCGTTGAAGACACATTTTTTATTATATTTTGTCTTTCGGGGTTATTAGAGGATGCAGTGCGAATTGTAAGAAAAATGGGAAAATGATCGGTTATGTCGGTTTTTATAATTCCTTTTTGTAATTTGTTATTACAAATATCTGTTGCAAAGTATTATCAATCAACGTCGTTGAAGTTTTGGTTATACTGGTAGGGCGATTAATTAAAGGAAGAGCTCCTGTCATAAATATTTCATCATAAAAAGTTTTTACTGTTTTATCTTTTTATAAATTAGACAGTTCATGTTGAAATTTCCAATTATAAAAGTAATTTTGTTTTCTTTGCTACCTTTGTGAATGATATTACGCTGTAAAAAGAAACTAAGATTTTCAGACTTCATCAGAAGGTCAACAGCAGCTTAATAGAATACTTTTTTATACATCAGAATACATCAGAAGGTCAACAGCAGCTTAATAGAATACTTTTTTTTTTTATTGTTTAAAATTTCAATAGTTACGATTTCTTTATCACCGTCAGAAACGCACGTATCATTCCTAATGTTATGTACAACGTGTTCCTTAACGTAAATCAGAACTCCTCCACCCCGTTTATTTGTTTGTCTTACAAAATTGTTTCAAACCTGGAAGATGGAAAATAGAATTATTTTTAAACTCATTCGAAGAAATCCATGTTTCTGTTAAGCAAATTATATTAAAAATATTTTCAGTTTCATCTAAAAAATCACAAAACTTTTTAGAATTTTTATTTAGACTTAATTTAGATATTAATGTGAAGACTTATTTAGATATTAATGTGACTTTAGACTTATTTAGATATTAATGTGAAGGATTCTGATTTTTTGATTTTCAGTGCCGTTTTTATTGAGAAATTCTTTAAATTTTTATTTGTTGGGATAAAGTTAAGAACAATATGTGTTCACATCATTAAAAAAGTTGACATTTGGATCTGTATTAAGATCTGATTTTAAGTATTTATCATGAAAATTAAAAGTAAAGGATTCGTAGTCATCAATTTTTGTTTTTGAATTTGGTTATAGAATATTAAAAGAATTCCTTTATAATTATAGGTCAAGCGTAATTAATTTATTGTAAGTTACTTTAGCAAACTTACCTTTCGCTCTCAATTTTTTCGCTTCTTTGAAAAGCTTTCTTCGTAAATCCATTGTAAAATCGCTTCGTTAACGTACAACCGCTCGTTCCGAAGCTTCATCGTCGTATATTTGTTTAACACTAGGGCTTTGTCTTTGTAGTTTTGAAATCGGAAAACTATTGATCTGTTTTTTCTTATTTCTTTTCCAACTCGATGTGCTCTATCTATTAAAATTTTTACTTGTATATTAAGCTTTGTATTGAGGAATTCTTTGATTTTTTGTTCCCTTCCTTCCCAAGTTTCATTAACTTTATCTTCAATCCCAACAAATCTCAAGTTGTTTCTACGGCTTCTGTCTTCTATTTTCTCTTTTATGTTATTGTTTTAATATACCAGATATAAGTAATATTTTCAATATTACTTATATCTGGTATTTTGACTCTGTTTTTTTTTAATGCTGTGAGTTCGATTTTATTATTTTATCATAGCTTTTACTTATAAATTCGACAGCTTTTTGTACCTCAGATAATTCTTTTTTTAACGTAAAGTTTTCATCTTTTAAGTTATTAAATTTAATTTCCATTTTTTCAATCCGATCATTAAAAATTTTCATCATAGTATTCTCATGACTTTCAAGTATTTCTTTAAGTTGTGCTGGTGTAAAGTTTTTCGCCATTATTATGAGTTTTTTAAAACGCTTTTAAAACACGTCCGTTCGCGGTGAATTTCACGGTGAATGTTAAAATATTATCATTTATATCAGCGCGAGATTTAATGTTGAAGTGTAGATATTTATTTTTTCATAAAAATTTTTTATTTACTTTGTAAACAACGCAGAGGACACTATTTTTGACTTCATTTAAAGATACATATAGTATGAGCATGCTCAAGTGTTACCCAGTGTTTTTTAGCGAGATTATAATTAATTATATAAGATATTAATTGCTTTTTGAATAAAAGCAAAATTTAGTTCTTCTAATTCTAATTTAGTTATAAAATCTTCAATTTTATAACAATATTAAAATATCTGTGTAGCTTATTTCAAAAAATTTGTATTTTTATTGTTAAAAAGTTTGAGTTAATAAAGTTGTAAAAATAGCGATTTTTTTTTTTGACGTAAAAATAAAACTATCGCTTCATTAAAAGTGGCTTAAAATTTGATTTTTTTAATAAGTTTTGCTAATAAAGAATCATTTTATTCCACAAATTAGTTTTAATTATCAGGTTGGCATTTCTGTAGTTAACTAATGTTATTTTTTTAGGCTAATCTAAAGTGCTCATATTATCAAGTGGTTTGGGTAATATAAGCACTTTCGCAACTTTATTAAAACTTCTGTATTAAAAAAAAAAGTTCGAGTGCCCAAATATCTAAGTGGATCATGAGTAGCGATCCCTAAAAATTGTTTATTTGCAAAAAATTTAATTCCTGTATAACTATTTTTTAAAATACTCTGATTTTCGTTTTAAGTGCCCACTAATCTACCATATTATCTATAAATATTAAAGTTGGAACTATTTTAAACATGAAACACAAAGAAAATTCGTTTGAGAATAGTTTCCAGTTTTGTAAAAATGCTTTTAAAAACTTTCAACCGTGAAAAACTATTAACAAAATCCAGAAAAACTTTAAGAAAAACATGATCATCCATATTTTTTATTATTCGATATATCTTTAACCCATTTGGGACCAAATTTTTTTTTGTAAATATTTTTAATTTTCTATTAGAATCCACGTATGTGAACACAGAAAAAAAAAAAAATTTTCGCAAAACAAGAGTAATGTCATAGGAGGTAATGTCATAGGAGGTAATGGTAATGTCATAGGAGGATATAAATAAATGTTCTTGTTTGGGAACGCTGGCCTTTAAAGCAAGTAAATAAAATTAACAGAATTAGCAAAACATCAAATTATTTATTTGTTCCCATTTGGGAACGCTGGATCGATATGGGTTAAATATTCTTTAAACGTTTAACTTTCAATGTTTATTTATTCTAAAGAGATTTACCACAACAAAAATTTAATCTTTAAAACATTCGAATCGGGCTATGGTGTACTAGTAGATAAACCCTTATAAAACAAATTTATTTTTTTAAGCAATGTACACTTATACTTAGACAGTCATAAATAGATTTTTACAATTATCGAACAAATTTAAATATTTATAAACATTAGTTTGTTTGTCACTTTGAAAGGTGTTCATTATTCTTGTTGTCAATGTCTGGTAGTATTTTCATATAAACCATCGCATGAAAATTTGTAGACGATATGAGAATTGAGCAGCTTAAGAAGTGGATTTTTTATGTAAATTCTGTATTTAAAAAAATGTTCTTTATTACTTGTCAATATAAATTATTTAATACATTTTTACAATATTTTTCTATAACTTTATCAATTTCAGTTTTAGTGAAATTTAAGTGAAATCCAATAAAAGGAAGTTTAAATACTTGTTTAGTATAGTTATTATATTTAATATTTTATATTAGTATATTTATTGTTTTAGTATAGTTATTATCTATAATTATAATAGATAAATAAAAAAAAAACATTTCTCTAGATTTAGAAAACTTCTTTTTAAAAACCTTAAATGATGCACATTTTAAAAGGAAAACTTTTAAGATAACAAACTTTACCCGCAGACATCCTCAATATTCTATTATGCAAATTTCAAAAAATTAAAAAAATGCAAAACAAAATTAAAAAAATGCTAAAAGATCGAAAATATTAAATTACTGCAAATGAAACTATTTCGCAAATATTTATTTTAAAAAAGTAAAAAAATTAAAACTTAATAAAAAAGCCACTGTTTATTTATTACACATCAACTTGACATTGTGATGACTCACTATGTCAAATTATGATGTTAAATTTTTTTCAATAAAAAATATTAAAACTTTAAAAATGAATTTTTAAAAATATCGTTTTTAGTATTTTTATTCAAAAAAATTTATCACAAATAAAATTCAATTTTTGAAAGTTTCGCTCCAGCTTACGGTGCGTTACTAGAAAAATCCTGTAAAAGAAAAAAAAATTTTTTTTACAGCGACGTACACTAATACTTAAAACAATTCTTAGATAAACAATAATTGTAAATTGTAAGAAATTTAAATACTTTTACCTTTTCCAAATTTGTACGTAAGAAAAATTGTATAGAAAGCAATTCTTTAGCTGACCCAAAAGAGATGTAATTAGTCGATGTCGGAAACATATTTTTATTGCAATTACCATTGTTTTGTCCATCAGCTGTCCACCAGTTGCTACAATTGTTGAATACCATACCGTTTACATTAAATCGATCTGGTTCACCAGCTTGAAAATAAAATTAAAATCGAATCAATGAACATCTCATGAATGCATTAAGCTTAGATTAAAAGCAAAATGAAATAGAAAAAAAAAGAAATACTTACAATGATGGGACAGTTGTTCAAGTTTGGCAAACAGAGCAGGTCTAACTATTTTTAATTCCAAAAATGTATTTTTTTGGAAATTGTCCAGAAGAGAAAAGGGGTCATAAGAACCAGCCAAAAAATGACAATAGTATTCCTAACAGGTACCAATAGAAGATTTGCAGAGGCAAAGAATGAAGTCATGAGTAAGGAAATGGCAAGCACGACAAAGAGAGGTGCAACTTTGTAATTGATTGTATATATGGTTTTCTGAGAGGTAGTAAATGAAAATCCAAGAAAACATAAATTTAAGGAGTTAGTGAGATATTGCAAAAACTGTTTGCAGTAAATAACTGAGTTTTGTTGGAGTTAAAATTCAAGAGCTACTGCAAGCATCAAGCTGTTAGAGAAGACAGATCAGATTTAATGCCTGTTCTAAGCGATCAAAAAGTGATGACTTTTGACAAGGCTGAAGTATATAGTTGTGTTGTCAGCAAATAGGGCTACTTTAGATGTAAGATTGTTAGGAAGATCATTAATATAGATGTGAAATAATACAGACCAAAGATAGAACTTTGTGGTGCCCCAGAAGTTACTGGAAATAAATGAAATTGTTAGCTTTTAAGGTTGATGTTATTACTGCAGTTAGAAAGGAATGATTTAATAACCTCAAACACTTCCCTAGATACATCATATGAAGAAAGCTTGTAGAAAAAATACCAATACACCAAACTTTATTGAAAGCTATTGATATATCAAGAACAATAACCCTTGCCTCGCCTTGTCTAATGCTCACCTTTAGTCAGCTGTAGAACAACAGGATCGAAGTCAGTACTGGTAATCAGTGATGGTATCAGAGAGTAAGTTGTTGGTCTCAAGACTCAAAAATCTTGCTAATAGAGAGAAGACTGATTGAATAATAGCTACAAAGGTCAGAGTGTTTATAAGAATTTTTAACAACTGGAACCACAGATGCTATTTTCCAGCAGGCAGGAAAACAAGATACATTAATCACTTATTAAATTTTTAGGAGAGTGAGTTATAGAGAACACTATTATAAGAATATGACCGGTCAGGAATGTTGTATGAAAAATCAGTAGAAACATTTATAAAAGGGAGGGTTGATAAAAGGTGGGGGAAGGGAGGGGGAGGTAGGGGTTTGAGGGGGATTTTTTATGTTACAATATTTTTAAAGGTTTTTTTATAAATAATTTCAGTTTATAAATCTAAACTAAAACAATTTAATTTTAGTGTGGCTTGCGGTCAAATGCGCATTTTCTAACATGTGCTGTTTTATCCTAATTTCAATAGGATTTAATATGCTCGTATAAGTTTTATACTGTAGTCAAAAGCTCATTTTCAACAAATCAAGATTTACTAGGTCGGCGATTTTTAAAGCCTGTTTACACTGAAAGTTTTTGTTTTTATCAGTGACTGAAACAACTATTTTCTAATTTTTAAGGATCTTAATAAGCAGGTCTTAATAAGCTTGGGGTGAATGGGAAAATTTTCCAAAAATAATATACATCCCCCTTCCCTTTTATTAAGGACTCAAGAGTACAAATATAAAAAATATTCAACTTTCATTTATTTATTTTATTTTATTTCAGCGTGAAAAAAGTAAACTAAAAAATAAATGAAGGAAAATATAAAACTTCATCACTGAAGTAGATTCTTCACACAATTTATTAAAGCTGACAAAACTGTCAAACTTAGTAACATATTCAGCCCTTGAAAAAATTCTTTTTAAAACCTTTGGACTATCAGTTAATATACAGTAGTTTGAAAATGTGTTAGAAAAAGTGTTATTAACGCCTGAAAGAAACCCAATTCAAGAAAAATAGATATGTATTTATACTTTAACAAAATTAAAAGATTCAGAGGATTTGTTAGTGAATCATGATCCTGTTATGTAATAACAGGACCATGATTCAAAAAAAATAAGTTTAAAATAAGATATTTATTTTGTAAAAGTTTGTTTTTTAGGTATGCAAGTGTACTCTAAATAATACTCTTCAAAAGACACTTCAAAATATAGTTCCTCGTTTGTTTTTTTTTCTACTATTCTTGTTAATAATGTTTATAGTCCATTATGTCTCGACGAAAGCGTTAAGTTATCCTGAATATGCATTGTAGGCCTCACAGATTCTACAACATGCTTTCACAGAATATGTTCTCACTCTTGCCTTGATAAATTGTCCACATGCATAGCAATGTAACTACTAGAGGCAAATAATTTCTTAATGTCAATTAATTCATGAAAATAAACTTAAAAGATAAGTAGTTAAATTGAAATTAACTTTTAATTTGTTAATTTTAATTGTTTAATTTGTTATTCTCTGACGAAATAAAAAAATAACATAAACTGAACTGTTGGTTTGAATCACCTTTCATTTGTGTGGATACTGTTTAACAATCCAAGAACATGATTTTTGAATGTTCTCCATAATACTGGTTATAGGAAAATTTAGATTTTTAATATTAAACTAAATTTGTGGGCTGGCTTCACATTACCATGTTTGAGCATTTTTAATAAATATTCAAATATTATTTTAGATGATAAATATTCAAGGTTATTTTAGATGAAAGCTAAAAGAGTAATTTATTATTATTTGAAGAAAATTTAAAAATTGAATTAATTTGGGAGTCAGGTTCCCACTACTTATTGATAAGAAGTTTATTACTTAAAAATAAAAGCATTTTGACAAATTTAGATTTAAAATAATGTTACTATAATAATATTATAATAATATTATAAAGGATTTTAATGGTTTTATAATGCAGTATATATTTTAAGATAAAAAGTAAAAACAGTAAAAAATGTTATAAACTAATAATAGTTAAAAACTTCATAACAAATCATATATTTGGTTTTTCAAACAAAATATCAAAATATCTCTCTGGTTTTGAAAACAAATGTTCATGAGATCTGGCCATATGCTCATTTAAACCACAATCTTGGCATAACTTTGGAGGATGCAATTAGATCATTTGGTTTAAAGCGCCAGACACAGACGAGTTAATTTAAAGAACTCAGACTAGTCAATTTTTGTTTTTTATGACCCAATCAATAATCTATATGACACCATTACAGTAGTTTTAAAAACCTGGTAGTCCCATTTATTTATGAATGTGTAATGCATGCTTTATTGATCAGATTTGATTTGAGGTTTTTTTAGTCAGTCCTTTTTGTGTGGCAAATCTCCAATTTTATTAGGATATCATCCTCATTAACTAGTTTTTGTACAGCATACATGTTGCTTCTGTTGATCGATCAACAAGGAATCCTTCACTAACTCTCTCAATATCTGTTCATTCAGTAGTTTTTTTATGCAAAGTATACAATCAGCACCTTCTAGTCTGCTGATGAGTTGTTTAAATTTTAAATCCTTTATTGTATCTTGTTATAAATTTCAATATTAATATAATTTTTTCCAAACAGACAACACGTTCCTTTGACATTTAATTCTTTTTGTGCATTATTAGTTGTTGGGACAATACGATCTAGCAAATCTTGATTAGTTTCTGTTTCCCTTATCAAAAACACAGGACATAATCTCAATGCATTTGGTGAATTTCAGTGTCATATTTGTAATAGGATCTAGCAAACCTTGATTAGCTTCTGTTTCCCTTATCAAAAACACAGGACATAATCTCAATGCATTTGGTGAATTTCAGTGTCATATTTGTAATAAGATCTAGTAAACCTTGATTAGCTTCTGTTTCCCTTATCAAAAACACAGGACATAATCTCAATGCATTTGGTGAATTTCAGTGTCATATTTGTACTAGCTCAATATTTTTGATTTGCGTTCAATCATTTCAACAGTTTTTTTTCCCTTCAAGCAGGTCAGAAATAGATAAAAGAAATCTTCATTTTCTCATTTGCTCATTACTTAGTAAGGTATCTATTGTTTTATTGTTTAAGTAATCTATTGTGCTATTATTTTATTGTTAGTAAGGTATTTATTGTTTGCTCTTTACTTAGTAAGGTATCTATTGTTTCCATATGGTTTTTAAAAAGTGCATTATCAACACAAGGAATACTCTTATTATTTTGTGTATTAACTTTATATAAGAGGTAACTCAATAACTGGTTAATATTTAACTCTGGGCATTTGTTAGTGGTTATTTATTAATTATTATTGAGTTTTTTCTGCAGGTTTGTTAAAGACTGGCTTTTTCTTCAGTATTTGTTGCAACACAAATGTTGTTATGCAAATGTTGCTACTTAAATGTATAACAACTAGAACAAATCAAATTGTTCATTGAAAAAAAAAAAACTAAATCAATACAAGTTATAAAAAAAAGAAATACTTTTACAAATAATTATGTTGTAATTCTATTTATAATAGAATTTTTCATGATTAGAAGGCATTTTAGTTTCATCTTTAAATTTATTAAATAAATTGTTAATATTGCATAAAACCAAATAGAAGCTCTTTATCTTTTATGCAAAACTTTTTTAAAAATTTGAATAGAATTTTGATTAAAATGAATACAATTTTAATCTGATGTTTGGATTTCTCTTTAAAAAACATATAAAAACTAATATAGAAAAAGCAACAACTATAACACTTTGTCTTGAATTAATTACTGAAAGTACAACAAAATGTTAAATTTAAGCATTTCTTGCCAAATCTTAACACCAATTTATGTGTTAAGTTTTTATTTATGTACACCAGGTACATAAATAAAGTTTTGTAATTAGTTTTTATTGCATAGCACTAAGTGTAAGACACATGAGAAAGATAAAGCAGTTTAATTGTTTTTAAGCAGTTTGTGAATATGTGTAGCAGGAGTCAAAAGTCATATAAATAATAAACGCTGATTTAAAAAATTGAATAATATCATTTTTATTCATTTTTACTTGTTATACTACTTTTTACTTGAATTTTTAATCAAAGTTCATCAGGTTGAAGATCTACATGAGTCTGAAATCTGTTTTGAATTGTTAATCAACGACTAACAATTAAAAATGCTTCCAAAAATAGTGGTTAAAATCCAATACTCAACAACAACATAATGTTTATCACTTAAAAAACACTATGTAACATATTTTTTGTTTTTAAATTGAAAGATTTACATTTCTATTGCTTACATATAAAGACTGTGAAAATTTTTGACAAAAAAAAGAAAAAACTTTAATTTAATTTACTAATGACTAAATAAGATAATGTAGTTATAAATAATAAAAATATATTTCATGATAGCAACACAAAGAAAACTTATGAGACAGAAAAATTTTATATTTTCTTTAATTCCCCAAAAGCAGCCCCTAATGTAGTGCTGAATAATGTTCTTGCTTTACTGTCTTTGATAACTATTTTCAAAGTCAAATGTATCCTGATAAAAGCATTTGGCTTGTTGCTCTGAGTAAGCATCGATGTTTTATTTGAATTTTAAAAGTTGAGTGTCAAAGATACAGAGTTTGGAAGGCATCCATTTTGGTGTGAGAAATCTGAGAATCTGAACCAACTTTATCTATTTTCAGTCTTGTGATTACCCAGAAAGTCATAATTAACTGCAAATGAAGCAGATGAAACCTGATTTGATATGAGGTGGTGACATAAATACTTTCTGAGCTTCTTATCTACCTTCCACTTTGTTCAGTCTCACTTTTTTATACTGAATGTTTAATCTTATTCAACATATATTTTGTTTATTTGTAACACAACATATCGGCTGAGTATTTACTAAAAAAATTTTTGAGTTCTTAGCAACAGTTTCATATATGGATTTTGGTGTAAAGGTTGAAGAAATTTTAAAAGAAATACATTGGAAACTATTCAAGGATCAACACCAAAGGTTTTAACAGTTAAAGTGTCTTGTGCATTTCTGCTACGGTGCATGCTGGTGAGCATGGTGATCATACAACAAATTTTTATCTCCTGTGGCACCACACTTGTGGCACTATTTTCTGCCAGCATCAAACAAACTTCAACAGAACAAGTTTTAGTAAATTTTAACAAACAGAAAAACACTCTTTAAGTTTTAGTAAATTTTTAACAAACGGAAAAAAAATCTACAAGTTTTAGAAAACTTTTAACAAACAAACAAAAAAACTAATAAAAAAGTCTCAGTTAACTTTTAACAAACAAAATAAACAAAATTTTATTTAAAAAAATTTCCGGTTTTTGATAAAGTTTTGCTAAATGTATTGCAAATATAAAAAGAAAATCCAAAATTAATTTTTTTCGATCTAAGACAGTTTACTAGTTTAACAATTGACCAATCATTTTTGTTAAGAGTCTTTGGTTTCCTCATAACTTTTAATCTAGTCAATTATACAGTCAATCAAAGTGGTTTAAATTAATTTTAAATCTTTGCTGTTTTTTAAGCAACAATTGTTTTGAACAATTCTGAACGCTTATTCTGCAAATCATTTCTTGCTGTTTAATTTTGATATATTTTATATACTTATACTTCTGGATAATATCATCCTGCTTAACTTTAGTGCAGTGGTTCTAGAGGATAGCTTTTGCTTAACCCATGACTATGGAAGACTTTAAAGTAGTCCAATGCTAAAACTTTTTTAAAAAAGAAAGGAAAAAACTTTTACTACACACAGATCATAAATTGACCTTTGACCTTTTTTAGGTTTGATTTTGGAACACCCCAAATATTTCTATAGATTCTTTTCCAGATAAAATTCTTTTTAAGAAACTTTCAGGTTACACAAAACCGTAAAAATTAAAATCCTTCAGGTGGCACATTTTCAGAAAAGGCATTTAAAGGAGGCAGATCTATGAAATTCTCATGTTCAAGTTAAGTAACTTCCAGAAATGCTGCAAACCTTAAATTTTTACAAACTAATACTAATATCAAATAATGTTCAGTTGAAAAAAAAAAAAAAAAAAATTAATTTTGGGAACAGAAAACACAATGCTTATGGGGCACCGACTAAAAATAGGGCAAATAAAAAATTTTGAAAAATATTTTCGTACTATCTTATAATAAATGAAATTTTATTCAAAGAATTCAAATTATAAAAATAAAATTTATATTATAAATATTAAATATTACAGTTCAAAAGTTAGGACCAAAAAACTTTTATTCCCCCTGTTTCTTCCAAAAAGAAGAGGACTTTTTAATGAGGACTTTTTAATGAATTTCAATTTGGTTAAAGAAATTACAAAAATATTTTTCAAATGCACATGTCCCCCTCTTAATCAGGGCAAGTGGCCTCAAATTTTGCAGTTTTCTTGTTCTCAGACTTTAATCACAGTTATTTTATGGACACATCTGTCTTTTTACAACCATATGATACTATGTGATTATATGACTTTGTATACAAAAGATTTTAGTCTTTAAAATGCCTGAATATCATAAGTCCCTTTATTATACAAAAAAAGCTTAACAAAAAATGTTAATAAACATTTTTTGTTTAACTTCACTAACTAAGCATTTAATATAATATAGCTCAATAACTACATGTTCATGCTGGAAAAAGTTTCAGCAATTTGTTTACTTCTTTCACCATACTTTGAGCTGACGACAGATACATTAAATCTATTTACCATAGGCTTCATTTTTTGGTGCAAGGCTTCTGTTTAGTGTTATATATATCTTGACAGAGAGCAGATCTTATATCTTGACAGAGAGCAGCTGTGCATATCTATGAAGGTTTCTAGATGAGAACTTATTGCATGTACTTTCCATGTCACACTGAGGCTTTTCTTCAAGAACTAAAATATATAAGTGTATATAAAGAAAATATTTAAAGTAAGAAAAGCTATTAAAGATTATAAGTTTATATCATACTTACTTCTGAACAGTATGTTTGAGAATGTTTAAATCTGTTAAGTTTTGAATAACGTCGTGGTATTGTGGATATAGTGGTTCACTAAATGTACTTGTCACAATTCTGTCAAACTTCCTTAATGAGTCAATTAAAGTAAATAGCTCTACCGGAATTACTAATGCAAGACTGTCAACTTTTTTTAATATTGTTCTTGTAACATTACCATCATATGTACCTCCATGATAACCTTCCTGTATAACACCAAGGCTATTCACTCATTTTTTTAAACCTGCTAAGAGGGGTATGGTATAATTACAAATGTGATTTACCTAACCCATGAGAAGATAAAATTCTGGTAAAGGTATTATGCTTATGAATGGTAAAGGCATTATGCTTATGAATA
Organism: Hydra vulgaris; assembly: GCF_038396675.1. Lineage (NCBI taxonomy): Eukaryota > Metazoa > Cnidaria > Hydrozoa > Anthoathecata > Hydridae > Hydra > Hydra vulgaris. The sequence goes on along the minus strand of NC_088923.1, from coordinate 8,803,852 downwards.
GCAACTCAGGATCATCTTCCTTTATAAGACAATGCTTCACAACATTCTGAGTGAAAATAAATGGAAATGCCAACTCTTACAAATGTATTGAAAAGATCCTGTTTTCTGTACTCAATTACAAACTCAAGATATTCTGATATTCTTTTACACAAACTAAACCTCTTTTACATGATTTAGTATCCCTTTCTTTTTATCCTCCAAAGAAACATTTTCTAAGTTCTTAAGTATCTTTGCTTTATCATCCAATTTCTTTTCCATATAACTTTCAAACTTAACTCCGTTTTGCCTGAAGGTCTTCAAGAGAACATTTGATTGAACTTAGTAGATTGCAATCAAACAACTGACTTGTTAAACTCTGAAAATGGTATTTCTGTCTGTTTCATACTAACTTGACTTAGAGTTATGGGGACTTTGGATCCACTTATATAATTGACAAAAATGTTTAGAAAGGCAAAACATTTTACAAATATATTCAAAGAAAGCAAGATTTATAACATATCAGTGGAAAACAGCATTTCTTCACCTTTTTCCATATGATTGTTTTAGTATATATCTTTTAGAATATTGGTCATTATTTGGCATTGAACATAAACAATAGGACAGTGAAAAATTTGTTTTACAAATGAGATAATAATAAGAAACATTCAGATTTTAAATAATAGTATTATTATTAATTTTTAAAGAAATATATTTTATAAATATTTTACATTAATATCTTTATTTAAGAGATAAGTTGCCAGATTCTTTGATTCCTTTCCAGGGTAGCATTTATGATCTTTACCAATAACTTGAAAACATTTTTGACAAACTTTAAAGCAAGCAGCATTTGAACTCTTGCAAACTCCAACTTTTCCTGTAACTATTTTCTTTCTGTTTTATTTGTCTATTTTTATTTAAAGAATTATCTGACGAATATAATTCCAACTAATTTAAAAAAACCATAATATAGAACCTAAGATTTTACAAGTTTTTTTTTTTTTTTTAAATAATTCACCTCCCCAAAGCCAAGAAGGCCACTACAGATGAGGAGGCTACTTGTGGTTATCACCCTCTCTCAACTCTATAACTCCTAAACACGAACCTTGACGAACAAGGCCGCTGCGCGGAGAAACAAGTTGCCAATTTGCAAATTTTGCATTTATTGCAACTACTGCAATTTTGCATTTATTGCAAAAACTGCAGTAGATTCTTTGTTCCATTTCCATTTAACTGATATTGAAAGAAGTTTTCCAGTTTAAGTAGGTACATATTTTTTTTACACGTAAGTCATAGTCCAGCTAGATACTTCATAACTGTAATACTATAGTCATTATGACAATGCTTTACAACAGGCTTTTCCAAATTTTTTGTAACTGGACCCTTAGTGTTTTTAGTAAAGCAACAAGCACAGACTGAAAGTCTGTTCAACTTATGAGGTCTTTTCAACTTAAATGTCCTTCCATTATTCGATATTAAATAAGGCGTTTATGAACACTATCTGTAAATTTGATAGTTAATAAAGTATCAAGAGCAAATTTACAAAAAAATAAATAAACTTTAATTAAATAAATTTAAATAACCAATTGCAAAATTTTAACTTAAATCACCTTCCATTTTTTGATATCAAATAAGGCGTTTATGAACACTATATATGAGCAATATTTAATAATATATATGAAAAATATATATTATATGATATATATTATATATATGCATATGATATATAGAGTATAACAGTATAGTATAACAGTTAATAGTTACTAAAATATCAAGAGTAAATTTATAATAAATACAATTAAATATTAAATTTATATATATAATATATATATACTATAGTAAATTTATAAATAAATAAACTTTAATTAAATAAATTTAAATACCAATTTCAAAATTTGTAAAAATCTAATTAATCATAATTACCTTTAAATAACAATTAACAACTTATAAATGGTAATTAATGAAGTTAAGCTAATTTTATACCATAAACTATACTCTTTTGTATAAAAATACTAGTGTCATAAAAATAGATGTGTCCAGAAAATAACTGTGATTAAAGCCTGAGAAGAAAACCGTAAAATTTGAGCCTGCCCTAATTGAGAGGGGAGCATGTGCATTTGAAAAATATTTTTGTAGTTTCTTAAACCAAATCGAAATTCCTTGAAAAATTCAAGTTTCTTAAAAAATTCTTATGTACTTTAGAAGTTATGGTCATGTGTATGGTCATACTTTGTATACATGTATATGGTCATACATGTGTATACATACATGTGTATGGTCACACATACGGACATACATGCGTATGGTCATACTTTAGTATGGTCATACTTTAGAAGTATGGTCATATGGTCATTTAGAAGTTATGGTCATGACAGGTGTCAGATCAGGTTATCCTGCTACTGGTTACATGTAACCCAGTACAATCTGCTTCATGTCCTGCTGCCTTGTAGGATATATCTTTTTAGGCAAAGGCTAGGAAATGCCAACTCTGACTTAAAACACCCCTTGCCTTGGGGCTCTTGGTTGAGTAAAGGCTAGAAATGGTGTCTCGATAAAAATACTCATCTTGGACAGATGTTAAATGCACCCGGCTACTGTCTTATAGAAGGCCTCCCAGGCAAAGACTTAAGGGGTAAACAGATTCTATCTGTTGACCAGCCTCACACCCCTTCTTCATCTATTAGGCTAGCGCAGATGTATTTTTAATACATTGTTTCCAGTTTAGGATGCTGAATGCTGGATCTTCTTGACTCAATGCATGGGTTTTGCTTGCGTCTCTGTTGATATGACTAGGCAACTTATTCTATTATCTCCTAATGAGGGTACAGCTCTAAAACTCAGTTTTATGGTTCTGAGGACGGTTGGTAGTCAGGTTTCCCGAACTCTGTGGTAGCTCTCAGAGAAGCTGGTTCCATCAACAGCTGAAAAATATCAAAGTATTAACAGTGCCATGTTGCGCATGGATGGTGTCCCTTTTTGTACTTTTGATGTGCATCGCAGAGGCCACATTTCGAGCCCTTTGTTACGGCATAAGGTTTATTAGTAGTAATGAAGCAATTGGTTGGGCTATTAAACAGTGTTCTGAGTACTATCTATGCTTCTAGTCAAGTTATTCAATCTAATTTTAAAATGAATAAAGTACCAAAAACTATAAAACACAAAAAACCATCATCATCACCAAGTTCTTTAAACCTATCATTCACTAATATTCATGGTCTTCGAAGTAACTTTTCTTATGTTGAGTCTTATCTCTTGCAAAGTTCACCAGACCTACTTACTCTTTGTGAGACTAATTTGAGTTCAGCTGTCTCATCTTGTGATCTTAGTGTTAATGGTTATCTTCCTTTAATTCGTAAAGACTCCAATAGTCGCATGCTTGGCCTGGACATTTACATTCGTAAGAATTCACCCTCTATTATTATATGCTATTAATTCACCCTCTATTATTAAATAGACTATTCTTTCATGTGCTTTCGTTTAGCACCACTTCACTCTATTGCCTTTCTCTTTTGTTCTATATCGCTCTCCTTCATCTCAAGACTGCACTCTTTTTGATGTTATTTCTGATCATATTGACCAAGCCTTCTCTCTTTATCCATCAGCTAATATAGTTGTTGTCGGTGACTATAATGCTCACCACTTTGAATGGCTCGGCTCTACTGTCAGTGATTCTGCAGGCATTAAAGCCCACAACTTTTGCCTTTCTCAATCTCTAACTCAATTAGTCAACTTTCCAGACAACCCAAAACATTTACCTTCTCTACTTGACTTATGTCTTGTTTCTGATCCTTCTCCACATTTACCCTTAGGTGCTTCTGATCACAGTTTGATCTCTCTAAAACTAATATCTCATTCTTCTTCATCACCTGAATCCCCCTGTTATCGAACCTCTTACAACTACAGTAAAGCTGACTGGGATTCTTTCCGTGATTTTCTTCGTGATGGCCCTTGGGTAGAAATCTTTTGTCTTCCTGTCAACAAATGTGCTTCTTACATAACTTCGTGGATTTAGGCTGGCATGAAATATTTTGTTCCCTCTCGACGATTCCAGGTCAAGCCTCCTTACATAACTTCGTGGATTAAGGCTGGCATGGAATATTTTGTTCCCTCTTGACGATTCCAGGTCAAGCCTCACTCTTCTCCATGGTTTTCCTCACACTATGCTGCTGCGACTGCCAATCGAAACCGTTACTTCCATATTTATCAGCAAAACAATTCTCCAGAAAACAGACGTCTGTTTATTACTGCAAGAAACAATTGTAAAAAGGTTTTGTCTAACGCCAAAACCCTCTATTCTCAGGTCATGAAATCTCGCATCTCATCTCAAAAATTAGGCTCTTGTGACTTCTGGAGAATCTTTAATAATATCAATAATAAGGGCAAATCTTTAATTCCACCTCTCTTGTATGGTTCAGACTTTGTCACCTCACCTAAAGACAAAGCTGAATTGTTTGCTAAAGAGTTTTCATCAATATCATCTCTTGATTCCACTAGCTGCGTTGTACCTAATATTGTCAACAAACAGGTTGATCCATTGCTTGACATTCATATCACTCCAGCTTCTGTATCTAAAGTGATTTCCTGCCTAGACTCTTCTACAGCTTGTGGCCCGGACAACATACCTGTTATTGTCTTGCAGAAGTGTTCTCCAGAGCTGTTGTCTATACTCTCAAAACTATTCAACAAGTGCTTATCAGAGTCTTGTTTTCTAGCCTGCTGGAAAGCGGCATCTGTTATCCCTATCTTCAAAAATTCTGGACAGCAATCTGATTTGTCTAACTACCATCCCATAAGTCTTTTTCCTATCATAAGCAAGGTTTTTAAATCTCTAATTAACAAACACTTAATTTCTCATCTTGAATCTAATAACTTACTTTCTGACCATCAATATGGATTTCAATCTTCTCATTCTATAGCTGATTTGCTAACAGTAATAACTGATAGGTTTTATCGTGCATTAGATAAAGGTGGAGAGGTTAAGGCCATCGCTCTTGACATTTCAAAAGCTTTTGATAAAGATTGGCATGCTGGTCTTTTCCATAAGCTTTCTTCGTATGGTGTATCCGGCAACATCTTTAAGATTATTGAATCCTTTCTTTCCAATCGTAGTATAAAAGTTGTCCTCGATGGACAGCACTCTTCTTCATATTCTGTAACTTCAGGGGTTCCTCAAGGTTCTATCCTTGGCCCTATACTCTTCTTAATTTACATTAACGATCTTTCAGATATTCTCACATCTAAAGTGGCATTGTTTGCTGATGATATTACCATTTATTCTTGTTGTGATAAGAAATCAACACCCTCTGATTGCTTGATGATTTTGACTCATCGTGATGTACTCGATGAGTCATCTACTTTTCATCTTCTAGGATTAACTCTTACTTCCAATCTTTCTTGGAAACCATATATCAAATCAGTTGCAAAATTAGCATCTGCTAAGGTTACATCTCTTTATCGAGCTTGTCACTTTCTTACTTCGGATTCTATTCTTTATCTCTATAAATCTCAAATCCGGCCTTGTATGGAATACTGTTGCCATATCTGGGGCGGATTTTCTAATGATGCCCTTTCTCTTTTAGACAAGGTGGAAAAATGCATTGTAAACATAGTTGGACCTGCTCTTACAGCCAACCTCCAACCATTATCACATCGTCGTAATATTGCTTCTCTTCCATTTTTCTACAAATACTATTATGGGCACTGCTCTAAAGAGTTAGCGTATCTTGTGCCATCAACTAAAACTCATTCTCGTGTTACTCGTCATTTAATTAAGTGTCATCCTTTTTCTGTGACTGTTCCTAAGTGCTCCAAAAACGCTTATTCGTCTAGTTTTTTTCCTCGAACATCAGCTCTTTGAAATTTGCTTCCTTCATCATGCTTTCCTGATTCATATAATTTGCAATCCTTTAAGTCATCCGTCAATGGTTATCTTGCTCTACAATCTTCATATTTTCTCTTTTAGTAACTTCCAACTTTATTTAGTGGCTGCTTGCAGCCTTGTTGGAAGCGAAGATGTTTAAAAAAAAAAATGTAAAATTTAAAATTTTCTAATTTTTTTGGAAAGGGGAGGGGAACAAACATATTTTAGTCATAACTTTTGAACTGTAATATATACTTTTTATAATTTGAATTCTATGAATAAAATTAATTAATGAATAAAATTTCATTAACTATAAGGTAGTACAAAAATATTTTTCATTCAAAATTATTTACTTGAAATAAAAGTATTTACTTATTATTTAATTTTTTATTTGTGGTCGGTGCCCTAAAAGCATTGTTTTTCTATGTTCAAATAAAAAATTTTTTTTTTTTTTGGCAGAACACCATTATTTGATATTGGCAATTATATATTGGTATTAGTATGTAAAAATTAAGGGTTTGCAGCATTTCTGGAAGTTGCTTCACTTGAACATGAGAATTTAATAGGTCAGCCCCCTTTAAATGTCTTTTCTAAAAATGTGCCACCCTCATAATTTTAATTTTTACAGTTTTGTGTAAACTAAAGGTTTCTCAAATAGAATCTATAAAAATATTTGGGGGGTTCCAAAATCAAACCTAAAAGGTCAATTTCTGACCTGTGTATAGCCTAAATTCCCTATTTTTCTTCAAATTTATACAAACATAATTGCTTGTATTCTTCAAACTCTAAAGTTAGAAAAAATAAAGATAATAAATAGAAAAAAAGTAATATAATATTCTTACCTTAAATTTAGGCAAATACTATTTTTATTAGGTGCTTAGTAAACATGTTAGAACTTAAGTAAATCTTTATTGCGAGTTTAGAAGAACATAAATGAGTAAATTTTGCAAATGAGTAAATATGAAAAAATTTAGTAAAAAAATGACATTAAAAACATTTTACAGTAAGTGATTTAGTAAGATTTTAGGTGGTATGTATTATTTTTTTAAATGAATACAATTTTTTTTACAAATGATCAAAACTTTGTTAATCACCTATTTTTATGTCTCATTTACAAAATTAAAAACAAAGTACTTGCTTAGATAACTGCATAACTAGGTACGTTTCTAAGGTATTCCTTTAACTCACTGATATAGATTTACTAATTACTCCTAATTAAAGTTTATAAAACTTAACAAAATGTTATGCAGGCAAACGGCATAATTATTAGGACCAAGATATGATTCCAATAACACATCCTCATTAAAAAATGATGTTAATGTTGAAATAAAAAACAAAACAACAACAACAATCAACCAAACAAAAAGCATAAAAACTTTAAGAAAGGAAAACTAATGCATTGCTTTACCTATTCAAAATATTTTTTTTAAACATTTTTAAACTAGTAGTATGATTAAAAACAACAACAAAAAACTTACATCCTCTTGGATTATACTTTTCATATTGAAAGATATATTTCTCTTCACTTGAGCCAATTGTAACATTATAATACATTGTACTAAATGTTATATCTTCCTTGAAAGCGTAATCAATTCTCATATCTGTAAAAAAAGTGCTTGTTATTTGATTAAGGTTTTTTAAGCCAATCCATTGTTGATTTACCAAACCAAAACCATTTTCATAAGACTCATAGGTCTTATCCCAAAAAGTTGTTTCCCAACTAGCGAATCGTGTCATCATTGGAATCCAGACTCCTAAAAGAAAATCATAAAACAATAAATCATCAATAAGATGTCCAATACAATTTGAAATTTAAATCATCAAAAAGAAATTTTTGAGCTCCCTCAAATAAAACTAAAAGAATAAAATCGAAAAAGAAAAAAACAACAAAAACAGAAAGTAGCTTCTTAAAAGTAATAAATCTTAAAAAAAAAGATTTTTAAAACTTTGCATTAAAAAAAACAAACTTAAATTAACAAAGAATTAGCAAAATTAAAAAAAAAAGACTAGTCAAATTTTGTTGTGGTTTGCTTACCAAGAGCATTTTTTTAAAAATAAAATATCACGCAGTTAAAATTTTTCAAGTATTTATATAAACAACAAGCTTTTTTTATTAGAGTAAGAAATCATAAGTTATTGTCAAAAAAAACTTTTTCTTTAATTCACGTCCTAATTCTAATAGACACACTCATCATGACATCACTAATCATGACATCACTAAAAAACAGGTTAATTCTATAAATAGTTTAACACCAAATGCTTCATTTGCAGAGCAATAGTGAAACAATTTTAAAATGAAATGTTCAACAAACAAAAAAATGTTCAAAAAAACAACAAGTTAAAATTTTTTTTTTACCATTACTTCCACTTATGACTTTGACATCTTTAATGGAGCCATCTTGTGCATCAAACCAAGGACTAGCAGCATAGACTTTAAGATTTTCAAAAGATTGTGGCTTTGTATTTTCAATGCTATGAACCATTGATTCATTTAAATACACTGAAAATACATACTTTTCATTTAATCGGATTTGTGATATTTGTATGCTAGACCACTGATTCAGCGGAAGTGGCTGGGTGATGAACATATAATTTTTATTTCCGTTAACTGCTGAAGTAATGTATAATCTACCTGAGCTATCATCACAAAAAAATAATGCTGGGGTTCTATCACCATAATTATCTAAATCTTTCCCAATGGTTAAATGAATAACACTCTTCCATCCATTTGAATAGGAATTGGGTTTAATTTTAAATGAAACTGAGTATGCTTCGTCCAAGTATGATAATAATGCAATCAAATTATTTTTTTTAATCACTAACTCACTGACCTCATCTACAAAATCTAAAAAAATAATGTTTTTATCTATAAATATAAACACACGTATGTAAGTATGTATGTATGTATGTATGTATGTATGTATGTATGTATGTATGTATGTATGTATGTATATATATATATATATATATATGTCAGCCCTAAGAACTAGGAAAAATATATATATGAATATGTATATATATATATATATATATATATATATATATATATATATATATATATATATATATATATATATATATATATATATATATATATATATATATATATATATTTCTTAAGATAAGAGTTTTCTGTGTATTTTCACACTAGCTGTCCATTTTTTTAATAATATCATTACTTATTTGATAAAAAATATGAAAAAGAGCTTTAAAAGTTTTTAATACTTATAAAAAATGCTTTATATTTTCTCATTGTAATAGAATGCAGGCATTTAAATAACTATTACAACAAATAAAAAACAGCCTCGCACCCCTTCTTCATCTATTAGGCTGGCGCAGATGTACTTTTAATATATTGTTTCCAGTTTAGGATGTCGAATGCTTGTGTCTCTGTTGATATGACTAGGCAACTCATTCAATTATCTCCTAATGAGGGTACAGCTCTAAAAAAGAGCTGTATCTCTAAAGCCTATCTCTAAAGAGCTCTGTGGTAGCTCTTAGAGAGGCTGATTCCATAAACAGCTGAAAAATATTAAAGTATTAACAGTGTCATGTTGCGCATAGATGGTGTCCCTGTTTGTACTTTTGGTGTGCATTGCAAAGGCCATATTTGGAGCTCATTGTTACGGCTTAGGGTTTATTAGTAGTTAGAGGCAATTGCTTGGGCTATAAGACAGTGTTCTGAGTACTATCTATGCTTTGAGCCAAGTTCTTCAACAAATTTAAAAATGAATAAAGTACCAAAAACTATAAAACACAAAAAACCAGCATCATCACAAAATTCTCTAAACCTTTAGTTGGCTCTACTGTCAGTAATTCTGCATGCATTAAAACCCACAACTTTTGCCTTTCTCAATCAGTCTCAAATAGTCAACTTTCCAACTTGCTTTCCAGATAACCCGAATCATTTACCTTCTCTACTCGACTTTTGTCTTGTTTCTGATTCTAGTCAGTGCTCAGTTTCTCCACATTCACCCGTAGGGGCTTCTGATCACAGTTTGATCTCTCTAAAACTAATATTTCTTCATCACCTGAATCCCCCTATCATTGTACCTCTTACAACTACCTTAAAGCTGACTGGGACTTTTTCCGTGATTTTCTTCGTGGTGGCTCTTGGGTAGAAATCTTTTATCTTCTTGTCGACGAATGTGCTTCTTACATAACTTCGTGGATTCAGGCTGGCATGGAATCTTTTGTTCCCACTCGACGATTCCAGGTCAAGCCTCACTCTCCTCCATGGTTTTGCTCACATTGTGCTGCTGCGATTGCCAATTGAAATTGTTTCTTCCATATCTATCAGCAAAACAATTCTCCAGAAAACAGACATCTGTTTATTACTGCTAGAAACCATTGTAAAAAGGTTTTGTTTAATGCCAAAGCCCACTATTCTCAGGTCATGAAATCTCAAATTTCATCACAAAAATTAGGCTCTTGTGACTTCTGAAGAATTTTTAATAGTATTAATAATAAAGGCAAACCTTTAATTCCACCTCTCTTGTATGGTTCAGACTTTGTCACCTCACCTAAAGATAAAGCTGAATTGTTTACTAATAACTTTTCATCAGACTCATCTCGTGATTCCACTAGTTGTGTTTTACCTGATATTGCCAACAAACAGGTTGATCAATTGCTTGACATTCGTATCACTCCAGCTTCTGTATCTAAAGTGATTTCCTGCTTAGACTCTTCTACAGCTTGTGGCCCGGACAACATACCTGTTGTCATGCAGAAGTGTTCTCCGGAGCTGTCATCTATACTCTTAAAACTATTCAACAAGTGCTTATCAGAGTCTTGTTTTCCAGCCTGCTGGAAAGCGGCATCTTTTATCATTATTTTCAAAAATTCTGGAGAGCGATCTGATTTGTCTAACTACCATTCATTAGTCTACTTTCGATCTTAAGCAAGGTTTTTGAATCTTTAATTAACAAACACTTAATTTCTCATCTTAAATCTAATAACTTAGTTTCTGACCATCAATATGGATTTTGATCTTCTCGTTCTACAACTAACTTGCTAACAGTAATAACCAATAGGTTTTATCACGCATTAGATAAAGGTGGAATTGTTCGCTGATGACACTACCATTCAATCTTGTCATGATATGAAGCCAACACTCTCTGATTGCTTGGAGGGGGCATTTAAGCTTAAAAAAGATCTCACTTCTGCCACAGCATGTGGCTCACAGTGGCTGGTGAACTCAGATAAAGATAAGATTCGGATAAAACTCAACTTTTTCAGCCAATCGTTATCACAATAATTTAGATCTTCCTATATTTATAAATGGTAATGTACTCGATGAGTCATTTACCCTTCATCTTCTAGGATTAACTCTTATTTCCGATCTTTCTTGGAAACTGTATATCAAATCCATTGCAAAATTAGCATCCACAAAGATGGCATCTATTAGTCAAGCTCAACTCTTTCTTATTCCTAATTCTATTCTCTATTTCTATAAATCACAAATTCGGCTTTGTATGGAATATTGTTGCCATATTTGGGGCGGATCTTCTAATGATGCCCTTTCTCTTTTAGACAAGGTGCAAAAATGCATTGGAAACATAGTTGGACCTGCTCTTGCAGCCAACCTCCAATCATTATCACATTGTCATAATGTTGCTTCTCTTTTTCTTTTCTACAAATACTATAATGGGTACTGCTCTTGTGCCATCTACTAAAATTCATTCTCGTGTTACTCATCATTCAATTAAGTCTCATACTTTTTCTGTGACTGTTCCTAAGTGCTCTAAAAACTCTCATTTCTATAGTTTTTTCCTCGAACATCAGTTCTTTGGAATTCACTTCCTTCATCTTGCTTTCCTGATAATCATATAATTTGCAATTTTTAAAGTCGCCTGTCAATCGTTATCTTGCTCTACAATTTTTATCTTTTCTCTTCCAGTAACTTCCAACTCTAATAGTGGTTGCTTGCAGCCTTGTTGGAAATGAAGATGTAAAAAAAAAAAAAAAAGAAAAAAAAAAAAATCCATTTAGCACTATTGTATTGTTGCCATAACATGTTATTTCTAATAAATTTATGCAAAAAAAATTTATTTGTCAAGAAATTAAGTCAAAACTTGTGGTCTTCTATTCCTAATCCAAAAACCAAAAACAAGACATAAATTTTCAATCTTTTTATAGCTTTTACTATCACTTGACTAATAATAGTTTTGATTCATCAGTTGTTTTATAAAAAGACAAAGAAAAGGGCACAAGCTTTCTTTTATGATGCTTAATATCGCATTCAGATTGGTAATTCTCAGTGCTGAACTTACAATACTAAAACATACTAAATTTGTTTTTCTTTTTTTTGGGTAATAAGTATGTCAGGTTTGTGTTTCTTATCTAATTTTCTCTTTATGTGCCTAATTGAATACATCTCTTGGTAATTTTTGAGGTCTGCCATTTTAGTGTATAATTTAGAAGTTATCATAGGATATTATTTGAATTTTTAAAAAAATGCAGTAGTTAAAAACAGAAAACAATAGGGATTTTGTCTAGATTAAAATTCATTATTATTTCAAGCCCCAAACTGTCACAGAAGCGAGATCAGCAGTTCTAAGCAATCAAAAAGGGATGACTTTTTGTCAAAGCTGGAGTATATAGTTGTGTCGCCAGCAAATAGAACTACTTTTATATTTTAGATTGTTAGGAAGATCATTCATATAGATGTAAAACAATACAGGACCAAGAATAAAACCTTGTGGTACCCCAGAAGTTACTGGAAATAATGAAGAGTGCTTGCCTTAAAGGAAGACTTCAATACTGTGGTTAGAAAAAAAAAAGATTGAAAATAATTTTAAAGACTTTTTCAGATGTAACTATATGAAGCTTATGGAAAAGTCTAGTATACCAGTCTTCGAAAGCCCTTGCCTCGCCGTCTAATGCATGAAAGAGTTAACGCTTCAGCTGTAGATAAAATGATTGAAATCTGTGCTGATTGTCAGATAGTAAGATTGAAATCTGATTGTAAGTTGCAATATTGTTATGAAGATGAGGTAAAGAATAGGTAAAAAGGTTATGTAAAGATCCAAAGACCTTTATAATAATAGAGAGAAGACAGATGGATAATGGATAGTTAGAGAGGTCATAGTATTTTCTAGAGTTTTTAAAAATTGGAACCACAGATGTCATTTTTCAGCAGGCAGGAACACAAGATTCAGTTAACTACTTGTTAAATAGTTTAAAGGAGTATTAAAGATATGTTTTTTGCAAGGGACATTTTTTGCAGATTTAAAAAGCTCTTGCAACATAAATTTTTCATTTAAAAAGGTATTTTTATTATATTTTAAAACATTTTAAATATTTTCAGTGAACCAATTTTGTAAATTTTCATCAAGAGTTTTGTCATCATACAGTTCTTTATAGTCCTTATTTTTTTTAAAATGCTTTTCGTATCTTTATAAGTTACACCGTATATGATTATGGAGAACACTTTTATAAGACTCACAGAATCACAGAAATGTTATCTGCACAAGCTGTAAAAATGTTTAAAAGAAAAATAATGTTAATAAAGATTGATTTGGATATCTAACAATGATTAATATTCAATGAGGGTTGTGGTCATTAAATTCAAGAGATAAATTAGAGAAAAAGTTCTTTGCAAATAGCTCTGCTTTATTAATGGGGGAGGAAACAAAATCTGACCCATGAATTAGAGATAAAATATTTGATGAGTTTGTTGATGACACTGTTAGAAAACTTTCAAAATCATAAAAAAATCCCAGTCAGCTTTTCAATAGTTGTAATTAGTACAATGATTCTGAAAAAAAAGTAAGAGAATAAAAATTTAGAGAGATAATTGAATTAGGGAGATCATTGAATGGTAAAGAACAAAGAGAAAAGCGACAGAGTGAAAATTCTCTTAATGGAAACACATGAAAGAATAGTCAGAGGATTCAAACTTGATTTCACTACAAATTATTGATATGTAATTTTATGTCTACACCAAGCATGTGACTTTTGCAAATCTAAGAATAATGGCCATTAACACTGAGAATTCAAATTTGTCTTAAAATAAGTCTGATAAATTTTGCAAATGTTAAGATTTAACCAATGTAAAATTACTTCAAAGACTATGAATATTTGTAAAAGATAGATTAAAACAATTTGATAGTGGTGATGGTTTTTGTTATTTAATATTTTTTTGTACATCAGTAATGTTTTAAGTTAATCATAGAACTTGAATTTATTTAATTTAAAATTGAATAAAAATAAAGACATTTAAATAAAACTTTTTAAATTAGTTAAGTAAAATCTACAAGATTAGTTTCTTTGTGTTTTGAGAAATGTGTATTGATAACATTTGATGTATTAGGTGAGCCTAATACATCAAAGAAATGTTTGAAAATTAAGGAAAAGCATAATAAGACAACCAATTTCAAGGTAAATAAAGGAGGATAAGATTAATTTACTTCTTATAATTTTTATTATATTACATAAACTTCATTAAGTAAAAATAGCAGAATCTATATTAACCAATTGGCTGATATTATTTTTCTTGCTGTCAAGTTCAAACTGGTAAGGTTGAATTGAAAATAAATAAAACAATTATTATAAATCCTAACTATTACAAAAATAATATAAGTTATAATATATTCATAAACATAATATAAGCACTTAAAATTTGGAATCAAAATTGAACAAAAAAACAAAAAACTTTTATTTAAAAAGAAAACTAACCAACATATCCATTAACAATTTTGAGATCTTTAATATAACCATCAAATGCATTATGCCATGGATCTGATGCATAAACATTGACATTTTTAAAAAACTGTGGCTGAGTATTTCTTATATTGATAACAATTTTGTCATTTAAATAAATTGTGTATGTATAATCTCCATTTAATTCAGTTTGTGTAATAATTAGACTTGACCATACGTTTAGTGATAGCTGTGGGGTATAACAATCATAATTAGTATTACCATTAAGCGCAAAAGAAATGCATAATCTTGAATATTCATCAAGCCATACACCAGGGATTCTTTCTCCATAATACCCAATATTACCATAAATAGTAAAATGAATAATATTATACAGCATGCCTCTATTTGACATCGGTTTTAGCATAAAAGAAATTGAAAACGTCTTATCCAAAAAAGATAATGTTGTAATTAAGTTCGAATTTTGTATTGCTTGCTCGTTGACTTCTAGAAAATTTTAAATAGTAAATATTTATAATGCAATTATGAAAAAAATATAATATGTAAACATATAATACATATAAATATAAAAAATATAAAATATATGTATTGTATATTGTATCATATATGTAAATATATATTCATATATATATATATATATATATATATATATATATATATATATATATATATATATATATATATATATATATATATATATATATATATATATATATATATGTATATATATATATATATATATATACATATATAAGTATATATATATATATATATGCGGTATACATATATAAGTATATATATATATATATAAATGCGGTAGTGGTGTAGTGGTAAAGCGCTCGCTTCATAAGCGAGAGGTTCCGAGTTCGATCCCCACCACGTCCCTGGTAGTACTGCGCTCAACTTGTTTCTCTGCGCAGCGGCCTTGTTCGTCAAGGTTCGTGTTTCGGATTTATAGAGTTGAGAGAGGGTTATAACCACTATTAAGTAACCTCCTCGTCTGTAGTGGCCTTCTCGGCCTTGAGGAGGTGAATAACAAAAAAAAAAAAAAAAAAAAAAAAATATATATATATATATGTGTATATATATATATATATGTATATATATATATATATGTATATATATATATATGTATATATATTTACATATATATACAAAATATACATATATATATATATACATAATATAAATATATATATATAAATATATATATATATATAAATATATATATATATATATATATATATAAATATATATATATATACATAATATATACATATATACATAATCTAATATATATTTACCCAGGTCACTGATTCCTTGATTTCCTGATTTCCTGATAGTGTAACGCTGACATAACACTTATGTAATAATCATGCGGAAGTTATTTTATTTTAAGCACGTTAATCACTTAAAAAATATCATTCGTCAAAACAAATTTTTTTTATTTAAACTTTATTAACTTATTGAATCACAAAATTGTGTAGTGTAGTGGTTAATAAATTTGATCGTGGTGCCTGCACTCCGGGTTCAATTCCTACTGGAGTCTATTTTCGTTTTTTTAATATTTTTTTATTAATTAACTAATTGATGCTAATATATTAATAATAATAAATATTAATATAATAAAAGACACGACGGTTAATAAATAACTAATTCAGTTAATAAATAACATAAATGCCTGTAAAATGTCATTCTTTTAAAGGAAAAAGTTATCATTAATGCTCTTACTCTCCAGTCCTTAATACAAAGGAGGGGGGGGGGGGAGAAATAAAAGGAGGGGGCTGGGAATTTTAGTCTAGATATAGTAAACAGGGGGAGAGAGAATGGGGAGTTAATAAATAGGGGAGTAGGAATTTTTGTATGATACAATATAAGTATTTTTTACAAAAAAAGTTTAGTTTATAAATCCGAACTAATATTTTCACAAAATATGCCTTAAACTATTTAATTCTAGCGTGGCTTGCGGTCAAATAAGCATTTTTGAACAGCCGTTTTAACATAAATTCAATAGGATTTAATATGCTGAATCGAGATTACCAGGTCGACGATTTTTAAAGCCTGCTTACACTGAACTGTTTACATTTTTAAAGCCTGTTTACACTGCAAGTTTTTGTTTTTATCAATGACTGAAAGAATTATTTTCTAATTGTTAAGGCCAATTTTCGCTGATTTTTTATTTTAGTTTTGAGATATAAAGTTTTGCTGACAACAATTAAAAATTAATAAACAAGTTCCTAATAAATAAATTAAAAAAAAAGGGGGGGGAGGGGGTCTTAATAAGCTCGATTTGGATGGGAAATTTTTCCAAAAATTGTTAAAGGCCTCCCCCCCCCCCCCCCTTTATTAAGGACTCGATAGTAATATAGTTTATAGAGAAATTCTTTAATGAAATTTTTTAACCTAGAATTTTTTATTTTTAATATTTGTTTTCAGTCATTTAAATTTTTAATTTTGTTTTTTTTTCACTTACCAACACTCATTAGGTATGCATAATATATATATAAAAGATTTATTTACTTTCACTGGCTTCACTTCACTTCTCAAAATAAATATCATTTGCAAGTGTAAAAGTTTGTTAAAACGGGTGCCACGGGCCCCCATGAACTTTTTAGTATATACATATTCACATTACATATACATATACACACAATGTATACATATACATATTGAAGAAAAAAATTAAATTGGTGTTCTTACTAATTTATTATTGCTCTGTTCTTTATGCACATTGAACACTCTATTTGTAGAATAACTAACATAATACGCTGTAACTGGCACAGCCAGTGAGTGTGTTATTAGGTACACTTTGACAGCCGAAATGATTGATTGCTGCTTTTTTCTAATTTGTCAATATTATTCATAATTTTAAACATTTGTATTAGCTCTCCTCTTTGTCTACTTTCCACTAGTGTAGTTAGGTTTAATTCTTCGAGTCTTTTTGTATAGGAAAGACTTCTAACTGATGATACTAGTTTAGTAGCTTTGTGCTGGATTCTTTCGATATAGTCACAACCCGATTTAAGAAATTAAGAAATATATATCGAGCAATATATATTGAATAATATTATCAACTTCTAATAATGGTGAACTCTCAAACTGTTCAGTGGGAATTAAATGCTTTTAAAATAGAGCATACTAAGCAGATTGATGAAATGATGAAAAAAAAATTTTAAATTAGAACTTGAATTAACCGAAAAAAGCAATAAACTTTCTGATTTAGAGAAAAGAGATAAGTCTATGGAAGAGAATTGGGCAGATTTCCCACCACTTAAAAATTCTGGATGAATTAGCGGAGTGAGTAAAAAGCGATCACCAGAGCAACTATCAGTAGTAAATGCAACTGTCAATGAACAAAATGAAAGAAATAAAAGAGCCAAAAAGGTACTTGTTTATGGAATAGTCAAATCAGAAAAATCGTTGCAATCTGAAAAAATTGAAGATGATAATAAAAAAATTGCGGAATTATTTAATAATCTTGAAGCCAAGGTTAAAACAAAAAATGTGTGAAGATTGCGGACAAAAAAAAAAAGGAAACACCGGGTCCGATTTTAGTTAAATTAGAAAACTCCAGTATGAGAAACATTCTTTTGTATCAATCGAAAAAATTAACATTAGTAACCTTAAAAACATGTATATTTCACCAGATCTTACTGAAGCAGAGAGAACGTTAGGTTTCCAATTAAGACAAGAAAGAAATAAGCTAATCTCTCAACTTGCTGCTGATACTACATTTCAATATGCTATTCGTGGAAACAAAATTGTCAAATTTGAGAAACTACAAGCTGATTGACCACATTACGTGTTTATATATGAATGCAACTTCACTAAACAATAAAATGGTGGAGTTCAAGGTATTATGTAGTGATGTAAATCCATGTATTATTGGAGTAACAGAAACTTGGTTCAGAGAGACTTCTATTTCAAATTTAAAAGGTTACTTTTTTTATAGAAATGATCGTAAAGATGGTGGAATTGGTGGTGGTGTTGCAATATACATAGATAACAATTTTTTATCTTATCAAGTTGAAGATAAAACTCTGAGTTCCGACAAAATTGAGAAATATGGGTTGCATTTGTTATCTATAACGATAGTTATTTATTAGGATGTATATACAGACCAGATGAAATAGTTGATATGGAAATCTTCAATAAGGTATTTGAAACTGCAAGATCATATGTTGATAAACGCAATTTCAAGGATATTATAATTATGGGGGACTTTAATTTTCCAAACATTAAATGGTCTACAGGTGTTATAAAATTGACCGAAAACAATAATAGCTCTCATGAATACAGATTTTATGATATTTTGAATGATTATTTTCTCATTCAGTACGTTTCTTTTCCAATGTTTCAATTATTGAACAATGAATGCCTTGACACTCTTGATTTATTATTTACAACACAAAAGAATAGATTATTCCAAATTGAACCACATCCAGCTCTAGGAAATATTGAAAGAGGGCACTTAGTTCTAAGTTACAAAATTTTGTTAGATCAGAAAAGTTTTATAAATGAGGAAGCAACTGTACGAGATTATAGGAAAGCAAATTTCGATTCAATTAATAGATTGTTTTCTAATAAGGATTGGTTAACCTATTTTAATGGGAAATCAGTTCAATAAATGTATAATATATTTATATTTTACATGAATGCAGCGTATAAACTATACATTCCTAATTAAAAAATAAAATATTAAAAAAAAGCGAATATATTGGATAAACAATGATCTTAAAAAAATTATAAAATTGAAAAAGACCCTTAGATTTTGCAACTGTTCCTCAGGATGGAAAGTTTCTTCTCTTGTGAATGAATACCAAAAAATTTGCAAGATATTCAAAAACGAATCAAGAAAAGCTAGAAAAAATTATGAAAAAAACCTAGTGACATTAGCTAAGAATAATCCATTGTGACATTGGCTAAGAATAATTTAGATCTTCCTATATTTATGAACGGTGATGTACTCGATGAGCCATCTACTCTTCATCTTCTAGGATTAACTCTTACTTCCAATCTTTCTTGGAAACCATATATCAAATCTGTTGCAAAATTAGCATCTGCTAAGGTTGCATCTCTTTATCGAGCTCGACACTTTCTTACTTCGGATTCTATTCTCTATCTCTATAAATCTCAAATCCGGCCTTGTATGGAATACTGTTGCCATATCTGGGGCGGTTCTTCTAATGATGCCCTTTATCTTTTAGATGTGCAAAAATGCATTGTAAACATAGTTGGACCTGTTCTTGCAGCCAACCTCCAACCATTATCACATCGTCGTAGTGTTGCTTCTCTTTCTCTTTTCTACAAATACTATAATGGGCACTGCTTTAAAGAGCTAGCATCTCTTGTGCC
Organism: Hydra vulgaris; assembly: GCF_038396675.1. Lineage (NCBI taxonomy): Eukaryota > Metazoa > Cnidaria > Hydrozoa > Anthoathecata > Hydridae > Hydra > Hydra vulgaris. The sequence continues at coordinate 8,783,997 of NC_088923.1, read as the reverse complement.
ACCTACTAAAATTCATTCTCGTGTTACTCGTCATTCAATTAAGTCTCATCCTTTTTCTGTGACTGTTCCTAAGTGCTCCAAAAACGCTTATATGTCTAGTTTTTTTCCTCGAACATCAGCTCATTGGAATGCGCTTCCTTTATCATGCTTTCCTGATTCATATAATTTGCAATCCTTTAAGTCGTCCGTCAATCGTTATCTATCTACAATCTTTATCTTTTTACTTTCAGTAACTTCCAACTTTTATTACTGGCTGCTTGCAGCCTTGTTGGAAGTAAAGATGTTTGAAAAAAAATCCAAAGTTAATTTACAAATATGTGAATAGCCAACAACAGATCAATAACTCAATGAAAGCTTTAAATAATGAAAATTGAATATTGACAAATGATCCAAATCAGATCGTAAGTTTACTAAATAACAAGTTGCAAGATGTATTTGTTCATGAGAATGACTTTAATTTGCCAGCATTTGCATCTAAAATCAATAAAAATTTTGATTTTGATACAATCTCATACAAAGGAATTCTTAACAGATTAGAATGTTTAAATACAGAGAAGTCGTGTGGAGCAGATCTTATTAAACCTTTATTCTTAAAAAATTGCACATATGGAAGAGCTCATTGTGCTTAGTAAACTACCTGTTCAGTGGAAATCAGCCAATATTAGGCCTCAATTTAAAAAAGGAAGTAAACTGTCGCCAATGAATTATCATCCAATTTCACTCACTTGCATACCTTATAAAACTCAAGAAGGGGTTGTGCAAGATTTAATTATGAATTTTCTAAATGCAAATAATCTTCTTTTGAAAAATCAACGTGGCTTTGTTAAAAAAAAGATCTTGTTCAACCAACCTTATTGAGACATTATGTGCAATCTCGTATTATTTATCTCAGAATATACCTGTAGATGTAATTTACATAGACTTTGCAAAGGCATTTGATTCAGTGTCCCATAAAAGACTATTGATAAAACTTAAATGTTATGGGATTTCTGGTACATTATTAAAATGGATTCAAGCATTTCTAAAAAATAGAAGACAAAGAATTGTCATGGGAGAAACTGTCTCATTTTGGAAGGAAGTATTTTGTGGTGTGCCGCATGGCTCGGTTATTGGCCTTTTACTATTTATTATTTATATTAATGATTTGCCTGAGAACTTTATTAGTATTTTGAAAATGTATGTTGATGATACAAAAGTATTACTAAGGGTTAATTGAGAAGTAAGTGTTAACCTATTGCAAAATGACTTAGATAAAGCTATCAACTGGTCCAACAAATAGCTAATAAAGTTTAATTTTGAGAAGTGTTTGATAATGCACTATGGTAAAAAAAAACCAAAAAGAACTTATTTTATGCAAAATATATCTATAAGTACCACTGTCGCCCTAAAAGATCTTGGTGTAGTATTTAACTCTGACTTGAAATGGAAAAATCAAATAACTCTATGTGCAAGTAAAGTAAATAAAGTTTTGGGTATAATAGTGAATTACTAAAAATTATATACACAACTTTTGTAAGACCATTAATTGAATTTGTTGTATCTGTGTGGTTACCATGTCTTATAAATAAAATTAATCTCTTAGAAAAGGTAAAGCATTGTGCTAGAAGAATGATATCACCACTAAAAAAACTGTTATGAGAAAATATTAGATAAAATGGGTCTCACTACTTTAGTTGAGAAATGGATTTGGGGTGACTTGATTCAAATGTATAAGTTATTCAATGGAATTGAAAAAGTAAACTTAATTAATGAAATTTTGCCAATCAGCAAGAGGTCATTAAACGATACATAATCACAAAATGACCGATTATCACATCAGCATTACTTTTTAACAAACAGAGCATCTTTTTACTGAAATCGACAACCTACTGATGCCATTAATGCTATTTCTGTGAATTATTTTGAAGCTAAACTTGACATATAGATTTTAAACAATGTAACTATGCTGAATAATGATATAGTCGTCTAAGTGTACTTGGTACACTCACGGAATTATTGGTCACAGCTCAAATATATTACTATATATATGTGTGTGTATGTGTGTGCGTTTATATATATATATATATATATATATATATTTTTGTGTGTTTATATATATATATATATATATATATATATATATATATATATATATATATATATATTTATGCGTGTTTATATATATATATATATATATATATATATATATATATATATATATATATATATATATATATATATATATATATATATATATATATATAAAGATATATATATATATATATATATACATATATATATACACATATTTATGTGTGTTTAATTTAAAAAAATGAGGTTGGCAATAAATTGTCGACCTAACAGGTCCTGTTAGAGGTTGGCATAAGATCGGCAAAAAAAGTTTGATGCAAAGGGGTTAACATAAACATAAAAACGAGGTCGGCAATTTTTTGCCGACCTCAAACACTTTAATGTCAGCAGTTAGGTCGACATTGCCGAATGTCGACCCTAGTTCCGAGGGTTGATATATATTTTTGTGTTTATATATATATATATATGTATGTATATATATATGCATGTATGTATATATATATATATATATATATATATATATATATATATATATATATATATATATATATATATATATATATATATATATATATAAATATATATATATAAATTATGTTAGTGTATTCTACAAACAGAGTGCTCAATGTTCTAAAACAACAGAGCAATAATATCATAATGTAGAAATAATAGAGATAAATAACAGAGTAAGTAAATAATAGAGAGAAATAACAGAGCAATAATATCATAAAGGTGAAACACAGTGTTGAAGTAATCAAAAATTAGATAAGTGTTTTTTACTAAATTATAACTATACATATATATATTTATTTATATATATATATATATATATATATATATATATATATATATATATATATATATATATATATATATATAAATATATATATATATATATATATTTATATATATATATATATATATATATATATATATATATATATATATATATATATATATATATATATATATATATATATATATATATATATATTTATATATATACTATAGCAAATTTATAATACAGTTATTTTAGAAAAAGAAGAAAACGAAGAATAATGAATGAAAAGATTGCTGTCTTATTCTAAACCCTCAGTCGATGTAGCAGCACTTCACTGTGAGTCAGGCTATTTGTCAGTCAATGTATGTACTGAAAACCCCGGAAGCAGGCTATTTCAGTATGATGTCACACTGCCACCTAAATCAGCAGTATAAGAGATATATGTATTTATGTATATATATATAAATATATATATATATATATATATATATATATATATATATATATATATATATATATATATATATATATTTATTATATTTATATATACCATGTTACATATATATGCTTTTATTTTTCTCTCTTAAAAAAACTACCAAAAACTGATTGAAAATGTCTGATCTTTAATGTTCAGTAAATTAATTACAAAAACAATTATTAGCTTTTGTACAAAACAGCAAATGTTTGCTAATAATGTGTTGGGTCTTCCTACATTATGTTTTACAAAATTATCTTTCCTATGATACCCTACATATGTTTTGCCACCCATTTTTGAATTAACAACAATATATTTAGTTCGGTAATTATTTCAATTAGTTTTATTCACTTATTTTAAATTCAATTAGAGAAAAACAGTTTCAATTTCCTAAATGTTAAATAGGATGCAAATACTTTTTACCATATAAAGCTATTTTACTTAAATATTAAACACTTTTTTATTTTTTATTTGTTTCGGCAGATTCCAAAACCTTAAAACAATTGTTCTTATTTAGATTTTTACAATTAATTGATAAATTTAAATGTTTATAAACATGAGATTGTTTATCCCTTTTAAGGTGTGCATTAATACTTGTTGTCAAAGGCCTGGAGGTTTCTCTAATACAACTGGCAATATAGCTAGTGCAAGAAAATTTGAAGACAACATTAGATTTGAGCAGCTTAGGATAGATTAACTTTTATAGATTAATAGATTTTTATATTAATAAGTTTATTTGTCTGTTAATATAAACAGAGTCTTTATTGTTTTTATGTTTTTTGATAAAAATATTTACACATTTACTTCTGCAACCACATTCAAAAATTTTTAACGATTTTGCTAACTCTTTCTACACTCAATTTAAAAACAAGGTTAGAAGTAATCTTTCTCATTTATCAAACATCTAGCTTTATAAATACACAACATTAAGTTGTCTGAGAAAAAAATATTTAGAAAAAATTTAGAAAAAATGAAACACTAAACCTGACAAAGAAATTGGTACGATTATTTTTAATAAAGTTGATTTTAAAAAATTTTTCAGTTTTATTACAAGTGATAAAACTAAATTTAAAGACGGTTCAACTATTAAAAGTAAAGTATCATTGCAAGGGACATTGAAACAAATGTATTGTACTATTTGAATGACTTTATGTAAACATCATACCCATTTCAGAAGTTGATAATCCATCTCTACCAACTGATTACCAACCAATTTCTGCAACATTTGCAACATGCAAATTAGTTAAATACATCCTTGCAAAACATATTATACTGTATGTACAAGATAAACTATTATCAAATAGCTAATGTTTTTCTTCCTGGTTTTCCCCCTGGAAGAATTACATCGTACAAGTAATAGATGACTGGGGATATGCTATTGAACACAATATCTCATTAACTGATGTATTCTTTGGTTTGCAAAAGCATACAGCCTTGTTAACCACATTTTTCCATGCACAAACTTAAAATGAACCATTAATCATGGTTTCATCTTACTGGATTGTGACTGAAAGTGACTTTTAAACCCTAAGCATTATTTTTAGTCATACTCAACAAAAAGCCTACGAATGAAGCAATGTGTTACCAAGAGTGATACAAAGAAGCTTTGCCCAAACTCTTCTCTCATCTATATACTAGACACAAATAACTATCTTCTAATGGGCATTACAGACAAGAAATAAGCAGATGATATCCTAGCTTACATAATTGGTAATAACTCAAAATGAACCATTAATCATGGTTTCATCTTACTGGATTGTGACTGAAAGTGACTTTTAAACCCTAAGCATTATTTTTAGTCATACTCAACAAAAAGCCTACGAATGAAGCAATGTGTTACCAAGAGTGATACAAAGAAGCTTTGCCCAAACTCTTCTCTCATCTATGTACTAGACACAAATAACTATCTTCTAATGGGCATTACAGACAAGAAATACTTCCACAAGAAGTAGCAGTTTTCAACAGTTGTGCAATGATAATAAAATATTTCTCAACAATATGCAAACTTTGCCATATGCAAAGTTTTTGACGGAGGTGCAAAGCCAGTCATGCATTAAAAGGCTAAATTCTTGAAATTGTAAACTCGTGTAAATACCTTGGCATCGACCTCAATTCAAGCCTCAAATTTGACAAATAATGGTCTAGCCAATATAATAAAATTGCAACTAACAAATTTCTCTTTAAGCAACTCAGAATATTTGGTTGATGGTCTCAACCTATGCTTATATTTGCTTACAGTGCTTTTGGCCTTAGCCACTTTACATACAACGCAGCTGTGTTTACCTCTAGGACCAATAAAAACTAAATCCAAAATGCAAGTCTTTCAAAACCATTTTCTAAATGCAGCTGGTATTGATCCTTGTGATGCAATCTTTCCATTGATAACAACTTGATGCTGTGAACCAACCCTTCCCATTATATAAACATATTGATGCTGTATACTTCAGCTAACTCAAACAAATTTTAAACAATCCAAACCATATAATCACAATAAGTCTACACAATAATAATCATTCACATTTCACTTTCAAATTCAGTTCCAGATCCAAAAAATCAACAATGTATTTAAACACATATATACAAAAATTTATCTGCCATCTAAGTAATGACACCAATGAACTTGATACTAATTCCATCTTTTACATTTCCTGAAAACATTCAACCCCTTTCATTCCAACCTCCCTTTGATGAAAACATTCGATCCCTTGTCAATAGACTACTTTAAATACTGCACTTTTAGTTTTTGTAAACTCAAACTTATTACAATCAAAAATTATGTATTAAAAGTTGTTTGATTGATTGCACATATTAAACTAACAATACATAGATTAGATATAATTAAAAATCTTTTTTTAATTAAATCTAATCTATGTATTAATAATTATGTATTAGATTTAATTTAAAAAAGTTAATTAGGTATGTCTATGTATTAGATTTAATTTAAAAAAGTTATTATTAAAAATGTTAATTAGGGTGTGTCATATTACTTTTTTCTTTTGTATTCTAAAAACTTATATTCACAAAAAAATTTCTTACAAGAACTATAAATTTTTACTTGTGGTTAGGGTATAACGAATCTGGAAAAATAATTAGGATCTGAATCTGAATCCTACCTGGATTTAAAACAAATTAAAAAAATACTTTACACAAGGAATTTTTATTAATTTTAAAATATATATAACCACATTTAATTGTGTGAAATAAATTCTTTGAAGCATTTCATATCAACAAACATTTTTAGTTTCAAGTTTTATCACTTTTATTATTTTTGTAGTAACTTTTTAACATAATTTAACATAATAAAGTAACATAATTTAACATAATAAAGTAACATAATTTAACATAATAAAGTAACATAATTTAACATAATAAAGTAACATAATTTAACATAATAAAGTAACATAATTTATCAATAGTGTTATCATTTAAGCTACTCCTAAGTTTGGTTACAAACAATCCATATGAACAATAGGCCTTTTTACTTTCAAAAGATGTTGGTTGGTTAGTTTTTACCTATATGTTAGTATCTTCTATACAAACTTTTTTTGATTGCTTGAGGTAAAAGTTGTAGTAAAAGGTCTTTAGCTAACAATGTAACTGCTGATTTTTTTTGCTTTACTCCAAAAGCACCAAAAATACCAGATAATAGAAAACTAAATTTGTTTAAATATTCCATGACATTTTCATGTGAATCAAATTAGGATTTCTAATGCTTAGAATTCTTGTTTTTTAAGCTTGATATAAGTTTTTGCTTATGTCAGCATTTGATTAATGTCAGATTCATATGATTGTAGTTGACTTAAAACAAAACAAAAAACTTTTTCTGCTAAAACTTTTTACAGGCCTAAAGATTAGAACTGCTAATTTTTAAAGATTTAGTTCAAGCCTAAACTAAACCTTTAAGAATTAACAGCTCTGAATCTGATATTGTTACTGGAGACTTAACTTGGATAAGTGCCAATTTAGTACATTTGCTTAACTTTACAAAGCGGTCAACCATATCAAATAATAAGTTCCAACGTGTCGAGCAATCTTAAATAGGTTTAAATTTATGCCCAAATTCTGATTTTGCATGCAAGTGCAATATATTGTCAATTTTAACAGGTATTTTAAACAATTTAATTATTGTGCAAACTTTTTTTTAACTAAATAATAATCTTTTATAATGACAACCCCTACTAAACTATTTTTAAATTTGATGTAGCCAAGCTCTTCACCTTAATTAAGCTCTTCACTGTCATCCTCACTCTCATCTTTACTACCATTAATTTTAAAATTATTGTTTTGGTCTAAAACTTCAGTTGGTTTCACATAAAGTACATCCCCTACTGCTGAATGGATTGCATGGGCATAGCAAATGTGATGTAGTGGGTTAATTAAATGGCCAAAATTTAACCATAACAGATACCATCTGTAGTTGTACTAACAATATCATTATTATATTCTAGTTTTAATTCACTCAACTTTTCACTCAACAGTTTTTTCAGATGGCATACTCCTAAAAATACATGCAAATCCAAGAGATTAAAGGCTAACATTTGTGTGCACATTAATATTCATATAACAACGCATTTTAATTGATGCATATTCATAAACAGCAAAATCTGAAAATGTTAGCTTTTATGTCTTTTAATTCAGTCATTAATTGAGCCTTGTTGTCTTTAGCATGATCCAGTAAAATAGTCTTAATGGAAATCAAACTAAAAGGTATTTTTTGTCTTTTGGCTAAAGCAAATTCTTGTACTCTCTTACTTTTAGTTACGGTGTTAAATGAAAGTCCATGAATTGCAATGAGGTCTGTTAGTATATTGATAAAAGTATTTTTTGCTTGTACAAAATTTCTAATATCTTTTTGGGATGAACTGTTTTTGTAGGATGTCATAATGCAACCCTCAGAATTAGGATTGGCATTTAGCAATGCCAACCTAACTGCGGACCTAAATAAGTTTGAGGTTAGAAAAAAATTGCCAACCTTGTTTCTATGTTTTATGGTTTTATACCTTTGTATCAAACTTTTTTTGCCCACCTCCAAAAGATTGAGGTTGGAGAATTATTGCCAACCTCATTTTTCCTAATTCCGAGGCTTGAATAATGGCAATTTTTTTTTTTTTTACATCTTCGCTTCCAACAAGGCTGCAAGCAACTACTATTAGAATTGGAAGTTATGGGAAGAGAAAAGAGGAAATTTGTAGAGCAAGATAACGATTGACAGACAACTTGAAAGATTGTAAATTATAAGAATCAGGAAAGCAAAATGAATGAAGCAAATTTCAAAGAACTGATGTTCGAGGAAAAAACTAGAGAAATAAGAATTTTTATAAGAAAGTGTCGAGCTCGATAAAGAGATGCAATCTTAGTGGATTTTGCAGCGGATTTGATATAAGGTTTCCAAGAAAGATCATAAGTAAGAGTTAATTCTAGAAGATGAAGGGTAGATGACTCATCGAGTACATTACCATTCATAAATATAGGAAGATCTAAATTATTATGATAACAATTGGCTGAAAAAAATTGAGTTTTATCTGAGTTAAAGTTCACCAGCTACTGTGAGCCCCATGCTGTAGCAGAAGTGAGATCTTTTTCAAGCTCAAATGCCCCCTCCAAGCAATCAGAGACTGTTGGCTTCTTATCATGACAAAAATAAATGGTAGTATCATCAGGGAACAATGCCACCTTAGATGTGAGAATATCTGGAAGATCGTTAATGTAAATTAAAAAGAGTATAGGGCAAAAGATTGAACCTTGAAGAATCTAAATATTAAGCATAAAATCCTCAATGGAGTGCCATCCATTGAGGATTTTATGCTTAATATTTAGATGCTTTTGCATAACACTTTTAAAGCCTCCTTTGATTGTTAAAATGATGTTACAAGTTTTGCATTGAGCTGCTTCATTTACTTTGCACTTTAAGAAATGCTCCCAAATAGGAGCATTGCTTTTAAATTCTAGGAAAGTCATTTTAAAATTGTTTTTCTAAAACAATTTTAAAATATTATAATGCTTCTAAGTGCTTTAAAATATTATAATGCTTCTAAGTGAAACAGTTTAAAACTATGGGTTGACTTTAATAGTATCCAACATCAATATTATAAAAGTTTATTTATATATAAAAAAAAAAGGGAATATTCGAACCAAACAGATCCGGATCCGGATCTGTTTGGTTCAATAAAAAAGTGGTACAGGTACCCAAGTATTTGGCTCCGGATCTTGGATCCGACTATGCCCTGCTTGTGGTTGCATACTTTTTGTCAAAATAAGAGTTGATCAAATAGTTTTGAATTGCTTTTTTAACATAAAATCTATAATTGCTTATTTATAATTGACAACTATATACCTTTTATTTATTTTTAACTAATTTATTTATCTTTTATTTATTGATTGATTTTTTTATATTTATTTTTTATATCAATTTTTTTTTATTTATATAACAGAACAAAATTTACATTTTTTTTATCTTTGTCGTTAAGATAAAATCTTTCTTTGATCAATCAATAGATATCAACTGTCTCAATAAGTACAGCCTTCTCATAAGACCATTTTTATTTTCATGAAAATATTCTTTCCATGCTAGTTCAGTTACCTGTTTGACCTTAATTGACTGACAAGGTTAACTAGGAACATTCAAATATTATTTGTTTTACTTCATCTGTTGTAAGATCTTATATAAGAACATGCTCATAAGAGATAACCCAAAGATAAGCTATTTAAGTGTTGTTGCATCATCAGGGTTGATTTCTGTACTAACTCTAGCTTTTTCATTTTAACTCAAAGTATTTTAAGTTCTGCCCATCCATGTTTTGAGACCCAAACTCTGCAAAATCTAAAGGCAGCTGTCAACTATCTGGAATAATTAACTGGCCCAATTCCGAATAAAGCCAAGTCTCTTGGTATATTTCCAATTCTGATGATAGAAACTGCTTTGTACCCATATTTTTATAAGATTGATTAATTTCCATTTGCTACTATACTCCCTCTTCATTTGCTGCTCAGTCTCTCCATCAAGAGTTTTTAATAAAAGAGGAAGTTCATTTATATGGAGTGCACTAACCAGTTAGTTTATGTTTTATAATTTGGTGCTAAATTACAATTTGGGAATTGCAATTCAGTATATCAAATAACCTGTCAAGTTTAGTCATGAATCAATCTTTATTATTCAGGCTTGCTTTCCCTATGGCAGCCAGACTGGCTATATTCCAATCATCTACTAATATTGCAGTGATAAGATGTTTTATGTGTTACAGGATATAAAAATAAAGTATTGGCTTGGATCCACTTATCAATCAACTTTAAGTAAACATAATTTATTAAGTATTTCATTGGATAGTTTCTTTTATTTTTATTGTTTGTTTCTTGTAAAAACTATCAGGCGATATCTAAAAAGATTTCTTAGCATTGGTAACTCTGATGCAACCATATATTTTCCAGGACCTATACATTCAGAAAGCTTTGATTTACTCTTTTTTTTTGCACTTGATGATATCAACTTTATCATGATTTTAACTTTTTAATTTGCAAACCTTTAATGTGTGCAAATGTTGTTTTATTGAAATAATAAACTTTGACATATAAATATAATATAAATATAACGAAATTGACGATTTTGATAAATTGGCAGAAAATCTTAAACAAATCTTTTATTTTCATATCACACAGAACTTAATGTGAGTGGGTGTAAATAAATCATTGTGTCAAAAGTATGTGTGGACACATCTTATATATATAGTATATATATATATATATACTATATATATATATATATATATATATATATATATATATATATATATATATATATATACTATATATATATATATATATATATATATATATATATATATATATATATATATATATATATATATATATATATATATATATATATATATATATATATATATATATATATATCCTATATATATATATATATATATATATATATATATATATATATATATATATATATATATATCATCATCATCATCATCATCATCATCATCATCATCATCATCATCATCATCATCATCATCATCATCATCATCATCATCATCATCATCATCATCATCATCATCAAAATCATCATCATCATCATCATCATCATCATCATCATCATCATCATCATCATCATCATCATCATCATCATCATCATCATCATCATCATCATCATCATCATCATCATCATCATCATCATATGAGGAGCCCATTTGCAAAACGCGCTGAGTCCAGATAAAATGATTTTGAGAAAACAACGGAAAACTACTTTTAAGTACAATATTTTCAATTAATTACTGTTGTCATAATTATACTGGTTCTACAAAAAAAACTTCTAGACAAAATTGTTTTATAAATGTTGTTTGGCCTGCTCTAGCTGGCAAGCTTGAGCCTTTGTCCCATCATTATATGGTTGCATCACTTTCTCTTTTCTACTAATCCTACCACCGCAGTATGCATCATGAAGCAGAAATACCACCTCACTATGCATTGCAAAGCAGAAATAGGATTTTACTTTTCTGAAAAAATTTTTCAATTTTAATATTTTTAATATTTTTTAACCGAAAGAAGTAAGCATTAATTTATAAAAAAATATTTATTTCAAATTTTTTTTAATTTGCCTTTTTAAGTGCAGGATTTTTAGGTGTAAAATAACCCGGGTTTTCACTATATCTATATTTTACATACGATAATTTTCAAATTTCTTCAATTTTTTTGCATGCTAGGGTTCGTCCATAAAGTATGTACGCTCGGAGAGGAAGAGGGGGTCTACAAATGGTGCATATAAGAAGGGGGTACAGTAGGTCAATTATAAAAGTATGGAGACACTAAATTTAAAAAAATATCATAAAATGTTGGGTTGGTAGGTACGGAGACACTAAATTTAAAAAAATATCATAAAATGTTAGGTTGGTAAAAGCGTAGGTACTTTTAGGGAGGTGGAGGTTACTTAAAAAGCGTATGGCAAAATGTGTGTGAGGGGGAGGGGGGGAGGCAAAAAAAAAACGTACATACTTTATGGACGATCCCTTATCAAATAAACAATACATTTTGTAAATTAAAAACCAAGATAAGAAAACAAAATGTTTGCATAATTGTTTTTGTGTGTCCATAAAGATTGATGGATTAGGCCATCTTACTACAGAGGTAGCCAGTTTTTTATTTGTTATAAATGTTCTGCGATGAATAGACTTTTTAGAATTGAAATAATATTCTGACTAACTCTGTAGTAACATTGTATAAAATCAATTCAACTCTAGTGGGTTTTATTAAAAGTTGGTTAGTTAATAAGTATAATAAACAAAACTGGATGCGGAGCATTTGTTCCTAGTCTTTAAGTTATTAATTAAGCGATGCATTTGTATCCTAGTCTTGAGCCTAGTTTATTGTTTTAAAATGGTAACTTTCAATTTCAGCAAACTTTTGTTTGATGATTTTCCTCCAAGCCATATTTTCATAAGGCATTTTCACAAGTAAAAATGTATTTGCATATGCTATATTTTTGCAGTCCATGTTTCTATCATTTTTAGGCTGGTTACACAGTGAGTGTAAAAATTTGTGTAAAAAGAAAAAAGTTGTTTCTAACTAAATATAAAACATTTTTTGGTTAAAAATCAACAAAGTAAATATCTCTTGTGAGTACAATATGTTTTAAATATTAGGTTGTTATTATTATTGTTGAATAAACTATGAATATTAAATTATAATATATAAAATATATATATATATATATATATATATATATATATATATATATATATATATATATATATATATATATACACACATATATATATATATATATATATATATACAGATAGATAGATAGATATATAGATATATATACACACACACACACACGCACACACACACACACACACACACAGCTACCCACAAATTGTTTTTACTATGTTTCACAAAGAAACTTTTTAATTTTGTTGATGTTGTATATGCTTCAATGTATTTTTTTATTATTTATAGTGTACATTAAAGAGCACCTAAATCAGAATAAAGAAGTTATTTCGAGACTTACTCATTGATATGAATCACACGATTACAAGACCGGATATATAGATTTTCAATCAGAAATCTGAATATCTATTTGCAATCATTACTACATCATTACAATATATATTTGCAATCATTTCACATTTAAAAAAACCATACCTACGTCACAATCTGTGCATAAAATGATAATTCATGATGCTTCTTTTTTTAGGTATTTTAAGTATCCTCTAATAGTTTCTTCGTCTGAGAGTGCTATTGAGGCCAGAAACAAGGAAAACAAAACTGCACGAGTTAGTCATGCTTGCCTAACTTAAACTCTATCAAGTGTTTTTTTTTTATGTTATGCTATTGTTAATAGTTTTGACTATTTTTGTTAGAATATTTTTGTTAATTTTTTTTTTTTTTTGGTAAAAAAAATATCAATATAGTTTATAATTAACATTCAAAGTTGTGTTGTTTTTTGTTTTTAAAAAAAATTTACAAAAATAATTTAATAAATTTTAACTAGTAATTAGCTAATCTAGAAAGATCTATCATGAAGTAAAATGTTATACTGATAAGTATAACATTTTAAGTATGTTCTACGTTGGATTTAAAAAAAAACTATTTTCATACCCACAAGTTATTAAAAATATCTATTAGAATGTTGAGAGACTTAATAAGAAACTAAAGAGCAAAGAATCAGATGATAGCAGATTTGTTTATCGTTTTAATAAGTTTATACTCAAATATATTGTTTATTATTAAATCGTGTTAATGACATAGTTTGTAAAATTCTATAAAATATTGGCGCCAACTGTTTTTTGAATAAAAATATCCAGACTTATGTAACTTTCTAGATTAGTCGGTAATTAGTCCGGATGAACCGGAAACAAATACAGTAAACTATTTTTTTACAAAAACCGGATAATTTTCTTTTAAATATAGAACTATAAACAAAAATTCAATGTCATGTGAAAAAATCAGCTCGAAATGTTAAATGCTTCTTTATTTATAAGCCTATTTCCTCATTTTGTATTAGAGCGATGCATAGTCACTCTAATACAAAATGTCATACCACCGTCATACATAGACATAGTCATACCACCGCCGCTACTCAAGCAAGATATCATCACTAGTTCCATTAACTAAAACTCAATTTCGTATAACTTGTCATTCAGCAAAGTTGCATTCTTATACTGTAACAGTTCCTTTTATGCTTATTATTAACCGCTTTCTTTTTCTGCTTTCTATTAACTCACAAGTTAAATAGTGATTGATTGCAGCCTTATTGGAAGTAAATTTATTTAAAAAAAATAAAAAGCTAGTTAACTACCAACGTACACAAGTTTGTTATGATGTTTTAATTATAGTAAATAATAAACAAATACATTTTATTTCTACCTTTAAAGTTTGTAACTGTTGTTGGAGCATTGTCATAATACAAACATCCATAATAAGCAGATGCTGTTTTACCAGTAAATCCATAAAGACATTGACAGTCATCATTTGTTACAGCTATTCCACTTGCAACATACCCATTATAAGTTGAGTTTATATTCTGATAATTTGTACAAAAATTTACACATGAATCTACGTTAAAATAAACTGACTCTCTGTATTTATAAATTAAATACTTATAACTCAACGATGTTAATGTGCAATCAGTTGATAAATCTCCTGAAAAAAATGTTAATAAAAAATAAACATATAAAAATGAATCAATATTACAATTATAGTATGATTTTAATAATGATAGATGACACCTATGAAAAATGTATATATAATTGGAAAAAAAAATGTGAAAGGGCTTTTTGGGTATTTTTTTTTTTTTTTGCTCTTATGCAAGTTTTTTTTCACAGATTCTAATGGTGTTTTGTTTATGTTTAAACAAAATGTTATGTTTTTTTGCTCTTTTTTTATGTTTTAAACTTTTCTGAAAAACTATTACTTTTAACTTTCTGAAAAACTATTACTATAACTTTTAACTATTTTGTTTAAGTTTTTTAGTTTTATTAAATTGTGAACAGGGAATTGGGTGAGAGAGTTAATAAAGTACAAGTTTAAAAAAAATTTTGTTCAATTTTAAATTCAAAGTTTGATAACAAAAAACAATTTTATTTGTTTTATTTTTACTTGCAGTGTGACCACAGACTACTTTATTCCCATTAATGCTCAAAATTGCTATACATCCTTTATATATATAGAAACCCAATACAATGTGCTGTTTCTTTACAAAATTTATTTTTATTTATCATCTTGAAACCTCCTGTATATTCATCTAGACTTAGTTAGATTTATGTTACTTTTTTTTTTGATTAAAAAACAAAAATTTTATTCATAATCTGGTGACATTTGGCAAATCTTTGAGCAGTTTAAACTTGAATTTTGTAATTACCCAGCAGCATCACTTTTTGTTTTGCTTTGTTTATAAACTGTTGCTTTCATTTACTGGTTTTGTTTGTTTAGATTTTTTGTTTATTAACTAATTAGGACTAAATAAAATATAAAAAATTAAGATAATCAATTAAGATTAATAATGCTGAACTTAATAGTAGTAGTAGTGCCCTTTCGAGGACTTTTGACACAGAACTCTTGGCAGCCATTGCAACCAAGGTAATGGTGAGAAAGAGCCGCAGCACTTTTTTTGATAGAAAAAGTTAACAAAAGTGTATCCAAATATTTAACTTATGTAAACTTTGAATTATGTAATGTTCAAACATATATCAAGCTTTACAGTGTAACTTTTACTTGAAAATGGCATTGCTACAATATCTCTTTAACTTTGATCTGTAGCATTTATATGCCATTTAATAAAATCTTTTCTTTTAAATTTTTTTTTTTGATTTTTCTAAAATACAAAATAAAACACTTTTTAAGTTTTATAGATATTATATACATGATTTATGTAAAGATATTATACACTGTAACAAATGAAAGAGGGAGAAGTTTTTAAAAAGCCTAAACTTTCTAAAACATCAAAACATCGGCAGAAAATTGTTGCAAGTATGTCAAGATAACTTTGTGTGCTCAGGTAATTAGTCCTAATAAGCTGCGGATGGTCTGAAAAAAATTATGGTCTGAAACTTAATAAAAAAAAAATTAATAAGACTGTCCTGCAACTCGAGAGGATGTTGCCATGGAGGCAAAAAACAATTAAAAGTCTCTTTGCTATATTTATTTTTTTGGTTTAAATATATACGCCCAGATTGAAAAACTGAAAACGTTTTATAAGGGGCGAATTTGATATTCCTAGCTCCACGTGACCTATTTTCCTGGTCCTCTTTCGATTTGTAAATTTGATATAGTCTTGATGAATGGATGAAACTTTATTTTTTAATCTTTGAATTTTGAAAAACCAATCAATAAGGTTAATCTGCGCATCTAGAACATTAAAATGACGGGTTTTTTTTTAAGTAGGAAGGTGTTTTCATTTAACTGAGACTATCTTTCAAAATAAATAAACGGGGTAAAAGTTCTTCTTCAGGGTAAAAGCTCTAAGCATGCAAATAAAATGCACATATTTATTTATTTTGCTCTACCATTTAAATAAATTATTTCTCTACCTTTTGATCAAAAACATTAAAGTGAAGAAATAGGGGATATATAAATAGCTAAATAAGTATAAAAATAGAGGTAGATATGAAATAAACTCCCCTAGACCTGTAATTTAGGGTCATGACAGCTAGTTATTATTATTATTATCATTATTATTATTATTATTATTATTATTGTTATTATTATTATTATTATTATTATTATTATTATTATTATTATTATTGTTATTATTATTATTATTATTATTATTATTATTATTATTATTATTATTATTATTATTATCATTATTATTATTACAGGGCACGACAAATTGTTTTTTTAATAAACGTTGATGTTCGTATTTAATGACAAACGTCTAATTTAAGAAGTATATCTCAAAAAAGGGAGTTTTATTTTAAATAATTTTTTTATTCAAATAACCTTTTATTAAATTATAAAAGAGATTTATTTTCAAATAACTTTTATTCTAGTTAATGAATTATTAGATATGTTAAACATGCTTATTGAATTTATTCATTTTTTTATTATTTCGAAACAATATTTCATGCATTTGCAAAGTGCGTGCAAATTAATGATATTTAACTTTTTCGTCATGACAAAACGACATTTTGATTTCTGCATTATTTTTCACGCTACTATTTTCGTTATCATTGAAAAATGGCAGCTATAGCTACATGCTTTTGAAAAAAATATATATATAAAATAGTTTTTGTATTTATTTTTTATTTCATTCAAAGAAAATACTAACTTCTCATAGAAACACTTCTATTGAAAAACTGTTACTGCAAGAAGTAATAAATGATTTAACTCTGAAAGAAGATAAACCTTCTTGTGAAGAAAAACTTTCGGAATTGGCAGCATTAGTAAATTCATCTTTATTTGATGAATTTGCTAATGCTTGCCAATTTTCAGGGTAAGTTCTAAGTAAATAAGGACATCAAGTTGAGCATTTTGTTTATTGTTGTTGTTGCCATTTAAAAGAAACAACATACTTTCGCTTTTTTTTACTGTTAACTTTACATGATAACCAATCATATTTAAATATGATTGGTTTTCATTCATAACAATCATCTTTTTTTTTTTGCTGCATCGATCAGCAATATTAGCAGAAATGTTTTATCTGCACATGCTTATCGACGAAATAATCTTGTCTTGTGGAAAACAGCCTTATTAATATGCAATAACTTAATGATTGTAAATGGTTATCTATATTAATACAAAATAGTGAGTTTTTCCTAATTTAGTTCGTTAAATTTATTTACTTATAAAAAAACATATTAACTTGAGGAAATTAAAATAAAAGGGAGCTAAAAATAAAATAGAAGTTGTATTGACTTTTCTTTTTTTAAACCTTTAAAAATAATAATATTGTATTAAGTATTTAATAAGTAATTATTAAATACTTAATATGAAATTATTATATTATTTTACTTATAATATTAAGTATATAATATTAAAAATATGATATTATTACTATAATAATAAATTTAACTATAATAAACAAAATAATTCTATATATCCTATTAAATTATATATATTTCAATAAAACTTAAAAACTCTTTTCAAAACGTTTAAAAGTGTTTTTAGTACGCAAACGAACATTACTTCATTTAAACAATAAAAGAGTTTAAATAAAGGCACGCTTTAAAAGCAATGTTTTAGTATGGTTTCTTTTAAAGTAATAGCAAATAAGTAAAATTTTGCAGGCTTTTGTAAACACTTGTAAAAAACAAGCCAAAATAAAATTAATTTTTTTAATAACGTCCTTGTTATTAAACTAAAAAGTAACATTATTAACAAAAGTAATCCTGTTTTAGCTTGGTTTCTTTTAAAGTCATTGAAAATGTGTTTCAAAATTTAGTAACTAATTGTTTTTTTTATTATACATATCTTTTATATATATATATATATATATATATATATATATATATATATATATATATATATATATATATATATATATATATATATATATATATATATATATATATATATATATATATATATATATATATATATATATATATATATATATATATATATATCATATACATACATATCATTTTTATTATACATATTTTATTATATCTATCAATTAATTGGGAAAAAAATTAATCAGTGACGGGTGTTTTGTTTTTATAGGTAATTTTACAAGCATTCTTAAAGATTATTACAAAGTTACAGCATTCCACGATGTATCTTTGCTACACAATAGTGGTTTAAACCAAAATCATGCACTGACAAAAAAAAAGTAACGAACGGAACATGTAAACAGTCATTTTTGGATTGTATTTTTGGAAATCAATAGATAGTGACTCATAGATAGATCATAAATAACATATATATCAATATTAATTATTTTAAATACATGTTTAATTAAAAAACATTTTAATTTATTATATTAAAGATAATGTATTATATACTTAGTATATTATATTAAAGATGAGAAAGATATAATATCAAATTTTTGACAATAAGTTTAGTTGTAACACTTCGGCTTGATAATAATGCGTCCACGGTTATCA
This sequence comes from Hydra vulgaris, assembly GCF_038396675.1. Classification (NCBI taxonomy): domain Eukaryota; kingdom Metazoa; phylum Cnidaria; class Hydrozoa; order Anthoathecata; family Hydridae; genus Hydra; species Hydra vulgaris. Next base: position 8,764,613 of record NC_088923.1, on the reverse strand, counting down.
AATGTGGTTGCGGTACAAATGTCTTTAATTCACGCTAGTCATGCCAGGAGAAGTTCCTAACCCTAACCTAACAGATGAGTATATAAAAATGAGTTCATTTTGTTCATTTAGAATTTAGCAAGTGCCATATTATCTACAATTTCTAATACTTCGGCAAAGTATGTCTTTGCTCTACCAGCATTAGATACATATTCATCAAACTTTGCCAACCCACAGTTCGCTTCACATTCCATAAACATGCAAAATTGGTTGTTTTGATTACACACAGATCTGTCAACTATGTCTGACATAATATAAAAATTTTTTGAATGCCCATTTGTTGACAACCTGAAATTTTCATGGTATATGCAAAGGCAAATATCGTGGGGAAGATCATTTACTAGCTTGAAATAGAATGGCCGCAGAAAAAAAACTTAATAAAACTTAGATTTCCCCAAATTTAAATTAATATGTTCACTTTTAAAAGTGAATATGCTTCTCCTATGGTCATCAGCATATGATGAATTTGTTTCTAAAAGAAAAAAAAACTGTTTACAAAAACTGAAAACCTTATTAAATAAAATGTGATTCCTACATATAAATTATGTGTCATATCTTCTCTTATTAATAGAAACATCTTTGCACCCTGGAGCTATTCTACTGATTTCTTTTTGCAAATAAAAATTAAGAACATCATCCAAACCGGCATAGTCAGGGCCTGACTCTGAAATATGAGAAAGTAGTATATTTTTACATTTACAAACTTCTTTCAAAAGGTATTTTCTTTTGTTTGAATTAGCAGGTAATGCTGAATTATTTTTTTTAAGTGCCTTTCCAAAACTCTGCGGTAATAAAAAGGACTGTTCAATATCAGATGTAGATTGGTTTACCTCTGACTTTCGCTTCTTTTCGATCTTTTCTTCACAATCTTTTCGACAAAATTCCTCCTTTTCCATGTCGTTCATGTTAGCTCTTTTTTTTTTTTTCATTCAATTAGTTTTAGCAATCCAATATTCTGGATGTTTCTTTGTAAATTTTTTCTGAACTATTGAATGCTTAATTTTGTTCATTTTAATTCTAAATTCTTTTAAGCAACTATTTTCAATCTAACTAAATTATACTCAAACTAATTAATCAACAAATATACAATTCAAACCCATTGGGCACGTGTCGTCCGGAGGTCACCTGTAAGATGTCTCCTGGACGCCCAGACATTCATAAGACACCTGAAGGATATATCCCGGAAGACATATGTTTACTGGGAATGCTATAAAGCTTATGAAACTAATTATCATGCACTGATGAATATTTGTCCGTGCATGAAATGTCTGTCCATGATGCAAAAAAACAATGCTAAAGTCATAGAAAAAAAAAAATACTTTTGCCATTCAATTCCTAAAAATATGCAAAGTAAAAAAAATCAGTTTCATAGAAACTTTTAACACTTCTTTTTTCAAATAATTACATCTTTTAAATCATGCATAGAAATTTATAATGCCGTTCACTTTGGCATAAAATTTAAGATACTTTCAAGATACTTAATTGCAATTTATGGTAATAAAATGTTAAAAGATATCATTATATTTAAAAATCAAAAAATCTGGGCCATGAAATCAACTTTAAACAAATAATCAAATGTAATAAGAATTTTTGTTTTTTGTCTTGAAAATATTTTTTATTTATTAAGAAGTTTGAATAAATATAACATAAAATAAAACTTGTGATCTATAATTTTTCCTTTGGATCAAAATATCATATATCTTCTTTTGAATTCCATTTTCCAAATTGAAAAAATATTCATTTTTTAATTTCATTTTATTTTGACTCACTAAAATGGAAATGCCCATATATATATATATATATATATATATATATATATATATATATATATATATATATATATATATATATATATATATATATATATATATATATATATATATATATATATATATATATATATATATATATATATATATATATATATATATATATATATATATATATATATATATATATATAATATATATATATATATATATATTAGTGATGTACCGATAGCACTTTTTTGGCCGATGCTGATACCGATGCCGATGGATGGGAAAAGGCCGATACCGATGCTGATACCGATGAATTAATATACAACTTTAAATCATGTAATCTTTTTCATAGAATCAGTACTGGTAAACAAATACTTGAACTCAAATTAGAGTCAAACCATTATTATAAAAGATATTAAAAAAACTCAGTTAAAAAAATATACATTTTTTAGTTTTTTTTTATTATGAAAAGTAAACTTTTAAAAAATAAATACAATTTTCGAGGAACCCTTTTCATTTCATTTTTAAAAAGAAAATTGTAGTATCATAAGCAGTTTACTATAAATTCTTTATTAATTTAATAGTAATTTAGATATCTAAACAACAATCATATGTTATTTAGGTATCTAAACTATTTTTAGATAATTAAAATGTTTTTATAATTATTTTATTTTGTGATGTTCTATCCTCACCATGTCCCTGGTAGTACTGCGCTAAACTTGTTTCTCAAGCAGCGGACTTTATTGTCAAGGTTTGCGTTTCGGAGTTATAAAGTTGAGAGAGGGTTGTAACCAAATCTAAAGTAGCCTACTCGAATGCAATGGCCTTGGGCAGGTGAATTGAAATAAAACTAAAATAACAAATAAAAATATAGAAATATAGTAGATTATACTTGAACACATAAGATAACAATGCTTAAGTAAGTTACTTTTAAGTTTAACAATAGAACAACAAAAAATAAAATTATTCTAAAAACAACACAATAATAGTAAAAGTATAAGTACATTCAGCTGTTAAATTAAAGCTTATAAACATCATCTTAAAAATAAAACAATATTGCCTGTAAACAAAGTCAAAATAAAAATTTATCAAAAAAATTCTAAGTAATGCATGAAGTTTAGTTTATTTATTATTTAATTGTTATCATAATGCAGGATAAAAATATAAAAATGCCATCGGTTGGAAAATCGGAAAATGAGGCCGATGCCGATACCGATACCGACTGTACAAAAAGTGGCCGATTAAGCCGACGCCAATACTGACACCGATTAATCGGTACATCACTAATATATATATATATATATATATATATATATATATATATATATATATATATATATATATATATATATATATATATATACATATATATATATATATATATATCAGGCCTTGTTAAGAAGCGCTACGCAGCTCGCATTTTGCTTGCGAAAAGGCGATTTGCCTACGCGTTCAGCAGTTTTGCGCTACGCAAAAACTTATATCTTTTAGAATATTTAAATTATCTTTTGATTACCGTTAACGTGACGTTTATTCAGAAGAAATAAAGTCGTAAGTTTAACCGCAATTGTAAAATAATAGATTTTTTTGTTAAAGAAACAGTTTGTTTCATAATTTTTTTTTTGTTATTAAAAATTAGTTAAAAAAAAAAAGTGTTTTAAGTTTTATCTTAAGGAATTAAATATATAAATTCCTTTTAAATATAAAAATTATTTTTAGTCATAATAAGTTTAAAAAATGCACAATTTATTTTGATGTAAATATTTTATTAATAAGATATATTGTTTATTGTTAATTCAATAACGTAAAGTTTTAATGACGTTCATTTAATTTATGAAAATAAATTATGATCACGAACATGTTATCGGTAACTGGATAAATAACAAAAAAAAACTATTGTTTAAAAACATTATTAAAAAGAGTTCACAAATTAAATAAGAAAAAATGTATTAACAGTTAATAAAATAACCAAAAACCAAATACAAAATCATAAGAAAATAAACAAATATTTTACGTTTCATGAAAAAAATATTTTTTTCAAAATAAAATTTAGTTCATATTTGAAAAAAATAATAAAAATGATTTTTTTAATAAGAACTTAGATTTTATTTGTAACTTTTGTTATAGTGAGAAAAAAACAAACTGTTTGTATGATTTTTAACGCGTTAATAAAATAACTTTAATTACAATGCGGTACTTGTAAAGACGCTAGTGACGCAATATAACTTCTAACGATGCAAAATATATTTGCTGAGTTGAGTTACTTAGAAATGCGCTACGCGTTTTCGCTACGCAGCGAAATCTCGTAACAAGGCCTGATATATATATATATATATATATATATATATATATATATATATATATATATATATATATATATATATATATATATATATATATATATATATTGTGTATAAGTATTGTGTTGCAAATGATCTGAAATGATACAAACAATTTTACATTTTATGTAAATATGATTACTTGGTAATGGTATTTTTAGATGCTGCAAACATGCTGCTTGATTTTTGGCTATACAATGGTGGTCTCTAAATTGGTCTATTTGTTGACAAGCTTTTTCAATAAAAACATACACAGGGAGAGTTACTGGAACTATACCATGTTTTTTGTTGGCTTTTTGCCACTGGTTAAAAGTGATATCTTCCATGCTGTGTCTATCAAACAAAGCAGTAAGATACTCTTTTAGTGTGTTGGTTTCTGAGCAGTTATTGCAACTGTGCAGCATGCAGTTTCGATTTGTTAAGTCACATACAACTAATGTCAAAGGTCTTTATGGTCTGAAATATCTGGTATTTGTAAAGCTAAAAGTTTTGCATTTTGGTGGTACTCACAAACACATACTTAATGGAGACCTGAAGCACCTCCAATAGGAATATACCACTTTGGTCTAAGCTTTTTATCAAAAATTATTTCAAAGGTTCAATGCTTATATTGATTGTTTATTACATAATAAAATTCTTTATTACATAATCAACTTGTGCATTGTGTTGTAAAGTCATTTAACTCTGTAAACTTGTAAACTTGTAAAAAGATGTAATCTAAATTTAAAAATGATAATCAAATAAGTCAAATTAATAGGAATAGTAAATGGATTGGAAAAATATTATAAAATTTATAGTCATGATATTAAATATTAGGTATATTAGACTAAAACTTACTTCCATATTTATCGGCAAAACAATTCTCCAGAAAACAGATGTCTGTTTTTAGTGCTACAAACCATTGTAAAAAGATTTTGTCTAACTACAAAGCCCGCTATTCTCAGGTCATGAAATCTCATATTTCATCACAAAAATTAGGCTCTCGTGACTTTTGGAGAATCATTAATAATATCAATAATAAAGGCAAATCTGTAATTCCACCTCTCTTGTATGGTTCAGACTTTGTCACCTCACCTAAAGACAAAGCTGAATTGTTTGCTAAGAATTTTTTATCAATCTCATCTTGTGATTCCACTAGTTGCGTTCTACCTGATATTGCTGTCAAAATAGGTTGATCAATTGCATGACATTCTAATCACTCCAGCTTCTGTATCTAAAGTCATTTCCTTAGACTGATTAGCTTAGACTCTTTGACAACTAGTGGCCCAGACAACAAACCTGTTATATTTTTGCAGAAGTGTTCTCTAAAGCTGTCATCTATACTTTTAAAACTATTCAACAAGTGCTTATCAGAGTCTTGTTTTCCAGCCTGCTGGAAAGTGGCATTTGTTATCCCTTTATTCCAAAATTCTGGAGAGCGATCTGATTCCAACTACCTACCGATTAGTCTTCTTCCTATCATAAGCAAGGTTTTTGAACCTTTAATTAACAAACACTTAATCTCTCGTCTTGAATCTAACAACTTATTTTCTGATCATCAATATAGATTTCAACATCTTGTTCTACAACTGATTTTCTAACAGTTATAACCAATAGGTTTTATCATGCATTAGATAAAGGTGGAGAGGTTAAGGCCATCGCTTTTGACTTTTCTAAAGCATTTGAAAAAGTTTGGCATGCTGGTCTTCTCCATAAGCTTTCTTCTTATGGTGTATCCGGCAACATCTTTAAGATTATTGAATCCTTCTTTCCAATCATAGTGTAAAAGTTGATGGACAGCACTCTTCTTCTTATTCTGTAACTTCAGGGGTTCCTCAAGGTTCAATTCTTGGCCCTATACTCTTTTTAATTTACATTAACGATATTCCAGACATTCACACATCTGAGGTGGCATTGTTTGCTGATGATACTACCATTTATTCTTGTCATGATAAGAAGCCAATACTCTCTGATTGCTTGGAGGGGGCGTTTGAGCTTGAAAAAGATCTCACTTCTGCTACAGCATGGGGCTCACAGTGGCTGGTGAACTTTAATTCAGATAAAACTCTATTTTTTTCAGCCAATTGTTATCGCAATAATTTAAATCTTCCTATATTTAGGAACGGTAATGTACTCAATGAGTCATCTACCCTTCATCTTCTAGAATTAACTCTTACTTCCGATCTTTCTTGGAAACCATATATCAAATCTGTTGCAAAATTAGCATCTGCTAAGGTTGCATCTCTTTATTGAGCTTGACACTTTCTTATTTCAGATTCTATTCTCTATCTCTATAAATCTCAGATCCAGCCTTGTATGGAATACTGTTGTCATATCTGGGGCGGATCTTCTAATGATACCCTTTCTCTCTTAGACAAGGTGCAAAAACGCTTTGTAAACATAGTTGGACCTGCTCCTACTCTAATTAGCGGTTGCTTGCAGCCTTGTTGGAAGCAAAGATGTTTAAAAAAAAAAAGAAAAAGTCTTACATTTTAGTTTTACCTAATAAGCTACTAATAAGTTTTATATGAAAACATTTTTTTTTTTTTTTTTTTCGTTATTCACCTTCTCAAGGCCGAGAAGCCCACTACAGATGAGGAGGCTACTTAATAGTGGTTATAACCCTCTCTCAACTCTCTAACTCCGAAACACGAACCTTGACGAATAAGGCTGCTGCGCAGAGAAACAAGTTGAGCGCTGTACTACCATGGGCGTGGTGGGGATCAAACTCAGAACATCTCGCTTATTAAAAACTAAATTTCAGTTTTTATATGTATGTTTAGTGGTGTGTTTGGGCATAAAGGCACTTCATACGTCAGACAAAACCAAACACAACATGTAAGGAGAAGTGTTTAATTACATTTTTTAAAAACATGTTAAAAAGTAAATGGATGGGGGAGGGGGAGGGGGCAGGAAAGAGCTAGGGTTATTTAAAATCTGAGTTTAATTCAGGCTTAATTAAAGACTTATCTCTAGTACTTATTATGAAATACTTTTAAATTCATACATAATTATTACAATATATAATACAAATTAAAGTACAACAATACCTTTACTTTCATTGTTTTTAATGCATTTTGGGTAATTTTCATTGTTCTCATTTTGTAACTTCCCCATGATTACCTACTTTTTTTTTTCTTCTGAAATCACTGAGATAAAGTCAATTAAATTAGAAGAGAAAAAAAATCTTATTAAAGCCAGTGTTGATCCTAGGTTACTGGTGGTTTGAAGTAGAGGCACATTTTCCTAATTTTTAGTCCCAGCCATTTTTAGAGGTCTTTAATTTTTTACTGAATTGTATCTTATCAGTAAATTTCTGAAAATTTAGAAGCCTACCATATATAGAAACTAAAAAAATATTTCTTTTCACTTCTTAAACTGCAGGTTTTGTATATTGATTCATGAAAAATCAACTTTTTAAACTTGCAAACAACTTTTTGGGGTTTTTAAGTAGCCATTATGGAAAAAATGTGACATTCAAGAACTTAATGTCAAAGTTTTATTAAAGTAAGTCTAGAGTTGTGTATAATAAAAAAAAACTAGTAGGTTTTCTGAAATTTTGTTTTTAAATCTAGAGCTTCAAAGTATGAACAAAATGTGTTTTTGCTACTGAAGTTTTTATTTTTGGAAAAATCATAAACTTCAAATGACCATATCTAATGATTTTATGACCACAAAAGATTTTATGCTGAAATTTTTAGGAATTGCTATTCTTATTGATATTAACAAACCCACTAAGTTTCATCAAAATCTGAGGAGTCTATGTTGAAATCCTAAAATTTTGGTCCATTAGGCATGGAATGACCCTCTAGAGAGTGCAACTGCTGCAATATTTTCTGTTCCAGATCTATGAAATATTGAACCGATATTCAGAGAGTTCTTAGCACCATCTTGTAAGTTTGTCACTTTTTAATTTGGAAACTTGTCCTTGATTAAAAAGGAAGGAAACAGCTTTTTGATTTGTTAAAATATCGAACTTCGGAGCAGAAAACAGTAGATGGGTCCATTGACAACAACATTCCATAATAGTCATTGCTTCTCGTTTTATGACAGATTGGCGACTTTCAGGCCTTGATAGGACTCTGGAGAAGAATGCAACAGTGCTTCCTTCTTGACTTAGCGCTCCGCCAACAGCAATTTGAGAAGCATCAGTTTCAAGTTTAAATTGAATATTTGGGTAAGGTGTAGCTAAAGATGCAGAGGTTAGTTGGTCTTTTATTTGCTTAATGGGAGAGATAGCTTTATCTGAGAATGGGATCTTTTTGCTTATTGAGTCACGAGAATTAGTCAGAATGGTAGTTAGGAACCCATTTAGCATAGTATGCGAAGAAGCCTATCAAGCTGTTTAACTGTTTAATGTTAGTTAGAATAGGATATTGTTGTAAGGTTTGGAAACATTCACGATTTGGTTTCAACATTCTGTTTTCTATTAGGTCTCCAAGAAAACAGAGTGAGATTTGAAAAAACTTACACTTTTATTGTTCATTTTCATTCCAAAATCCTTTGCTGCTATTTTAAATGCTGTGAGGTTTTTGTTGTGTTCTTCTTGATTAGATCCACATATAATGTCATCTAGGTAAGGGTAAGTTTTTTGTAGTTTGTATTTTAAGACAAAATAATCCATGGTGCATTGAAAGATGACTACGAAATTTGTGCACCCAAATGGGAGTTTTTTAAATTCATACAATTGTGAGAGTGAATTATCTGCAAGACAAACTGATTTCCTGATATTTGTGTTAAAGTTAAGGTTGTTCTTAGATATAAAAATTAGAGAAATGAATGATAGTTCAGAGCCTGTGTCGATAAGGGTTTGCACAGGTATTCCATTAATTATTGCATTGGCAAGGCCTGATTTTTGATTTATATAGGCTAAGATTGTGGCTGTATGTGGGACATTATCTTGGTTGATGTCATTATTGCACTTGAAGTTTGTTGCCGCACTTTTTATAGGTGTTTTATTTAGATACTTTGGCTTTATTCTCAAGCATTGCATTGAGACTTGTCATGTTATTGACATCCACATCAAATACAAGAGTGTTTTGTAGCCGCAAAAATAGGACGTTGTTTAGGTAGGGAAAAAGTTTTAGTGTCTTTGATTGCAAGTTCCATAGTTGTTGCTGTAAGTAAAAGTTTTTCTAGTGAACCACTAGATGATTCTAGCAGGCGTTAGCAAATCATTGGATTTCTTTACGTTCATTTGCAGTTAGTAGTTTCATGGGGCATTTTCTTACTAAAATTTGTAATTTTTCCATGAATTAATCGACAGACTCTGATTCAAGTTGCTTTGTTATTCTTAACATGTGATGTATCATTATAGGTGTAGTTTTTTTTTGAAAATTTATTGACTAAAATAGTTAGTGCATCTTCAAAGTTAAACTGATTCTCAATGAGTGGAAAAGATTTAGCACCACATAGAACAAATAAGACATCTAACTTATCTGCATCTATTACTTTAGCTTTTAAGATAAACGTTTGTATCATTCTTTTCCATAATAGACATTCTTCTTCTGATGGTTCATCTAGAAGAGTTTCTAGGAATATTTTATGATCCATTGTTTAATAAGATAATACAATAATTTTGTTGTAGACCAGATCAAAACTAATACAAGTAAATTAGTAGTAAGGTTGTTATTATATTATTTAAAATGTAAAGGAACACAATATACATAATATAAATATAATAACACAATATTGCAATAACACAATAACGCAATATCACACTAATAATAATAAAAACAAGAGATTTATTTATAATATGTGTATTATTTATAAACATATACAATAATATTATATAAAAATTACAATTCATTAACATTTATTTTCTTGTGTATTTTATAAACAAGAAAACAAATATTTATTTCAATTCATTATAACAAAGCAAACCTTGTGCATGACTTCAACTTTTCTTGAATATTATTTTTAGACCATTTACTAATTAGTATTTTTGCTTCAACGTCATTCCAATGTCTACCTCTCTTTCTATATTTAACTTTTTCTTCAGCAACAGTTTTTTCCTCCACCATTTAAAAATACAGTTTAGGGTAATGAAACACAAAATAAAACAACCTGACAAGGTTTTATATAAATAGTTTTTATTGTGACGTGCTTAAATTAACATCAATTTTAAATTTGTTAAGAACCATAAAATTTTAATTACCTTTAAAATAAGACAGATAAAACATGTTTATCGTAAGTATGAACAAGGAATAAATTAACAACTGTTACACTTTTTTTTCACAAAAAAACCAAGTAATGATTTAAATGAATATATGAAAGAAATGCAATTAATGAAGGTAAATATTTAAATATATCATGATTTATAGAAACATTTATTCAGCATTAAACATCAAAACTATTATACTCAGAAATTAAACATAATATACCTAAGTACAAATAAAACTCTCACCTATTTTACAGTACTCAGACCTTGTACATGACCTCCCGTTACACCAATTATCTACATCAATATAACTCGCGCAGAAACAAGGAGTGTTAAAAATTACTGTGTCGTACTTTTTTTGTGCACAAGTAATTACACAGTATGATACTGATAAAGCAAATGAAAACGACATGATTGCTGATGGTTGCTGCATGCATTTTTGAGTATTAACTAAAAAAATATTGACACCTTTACAACTCTGTTTATATACAGAATATGAATCTTAAAACATTTCTGACAATTTTTAACATTGTTATCTAGATTACATTGTTATCTACATTGACATGGACAAACCAAAATCCAAAGTAAATTGTGTGTATTAAAATAAAAAATATTAAAGTTCACTAAAAAAAGTGAGTATATGTGTACCCATCATTGGCAGTTTTGGGGGTATGGAAAAACTACAGCTTTGCCATATTTATTTCCTTTAAATTTAATTAAAAACATATTACAATAAAAAAAATTTAAAGAGTTTGTATTTACTTATTACTTAGTTTCACTTTTTTAAAATTTATGTTTATGCCTCCACACTCTTATGGATTTCAAACTTTCTCTTAACTATATTTTCTTCAATTTTTGCAAACGGATTAAAATATTAAAACTGAGTAATTTTATTGTGACACATTTCAAGAAATGACAATCCTCTTTATCACACCAAAGTGGAGGTTTTATTCTCCTAGTGTTTAAACCATATATAAATCCAAATTTGGAATTAATATATAGTTTAAACATACCTTTAAATATACCTTGCTGCTAACGGTAGCAGCTTCAATTTTTGCCATTATATAATTATGTAATTCAAAAACATAGATTGGAAAGGCAAAAATAAATTCAAAATATCAAAATTGTTTCTTTAAAGTAGCACTTGATAAAGTTAACTAAAAAATTAACTTTTTAAGATCCTCTATTTCTAAAATAATTATTAGTCTAATAACTATTAATTAACTAAAATAATTATTAATCTAATAACTGACAGGTGCTAAAGGGTATTTTATAACAAGCACATGGTAAAATTCTATGCTGCGACCAAGGTATACCTTGCTGCTAACGATAGCAGCTTCGATTTTTACCATCCTCCTTTAATTATTAGAGGAGGATGGTAAAAATTGAAGTTGCTATCGTTAGCAGCAAGGTATACCTTGGTCGCAGCATAAAAGTTTTACCATGTGCTTGTTATAAAATACACTTTAGCACCTGTCAGTTACAAAATTTATACTGTTACTTTTTTTATAAAATTCACATACAGGCTAAAAAATGTTTCATAAGAAAGAATATTATATATATATATATATATATATATATATATATATATATATATATATATATATATATATATATATATATATATATATTATATATTATATATATATATATATATATATATATATATATATATATATATATATATATATATATATATATATATATTATATACATATATATATATATATATATGTATATAATATATATATATATATATATATATATATATATATATATATATATATATATATATATATATATATATTATTATTATTATTATTATTATTATTATTATTGTTGTTGTTATTATTGTTATTATTGTTATTATTATTATTGTTATTATTATTGTTATTATTATTATTATTATTATTAAAATCATTCAAAAAACTTTGTTTTAAAAAAAAACGTTCTATTTTCTTCTTTCTATCGTTACGTCATTATTCATTAAAAATAAATTTTTTTCTTTCTATCGTCACGTCATCTTTTACAGTACTTATTTACTTGTATACGTTATAATATCAGACTTCTGGACTTCTGTTGATATTTCTTCTTTGGACTTTAGTACTTCTTTATTATATATTTACTTGTTTTCAAACACTAATATATATGTTAATAATTAACAAAAACATTACTTAGTTATTGCTTTAAGTATTTAAAAAAACTCGAAATTTTTCAACCCCCCCCCCCCCCCGCTTATTCTAGCCCCCCTGCTTATTAAGTTTTAGTGATATTTCCAACCCCCCGCTTATTCCAATCCCCCCTTCTATTAGGCACCAAAGAGTATTTGTTTTTATTTTAATATATATACATTATTCGATATTTCGCTGATCTACTGTGATCAGCGTCATTACTGATGACGCTGATTATATGCTTTATTATACCTCATGACATCAAGTTAAATCGTTACAAAGAAAATTGTTATAACGAAAACAAACCGTTAAAATGATAACATTAAAAAGAACAAGAGGAAATACAAAATAGGATTCAATGTTGACATGAGATAATCTAATATAAAATGGCCCCCAAGCTTTTGTTGTGACGTTATCACAACAAAAGCTTGGGGGCTTTGTTTATTTCCAGGGATTCTCGAATTTTCAGAATATGATTTTCTGGAGTAACTGATATGGTTTTCGGGTTTAACCAGTCAAACGAACCTTGGCATGATTTGGAATGCTCAGGAATTTTCTTTTTGGTCTTTTTGGAATTTTCTTTTTGGTCTCGCCAATTTATATTGAGTTGCATGAACATTTTAATTGGTAAACGCCTTGGTTTGTATTTAAACGCCTGGGTTTGTATTTGGAGGAAGTTTTGTTTTATTTTTACAGAATATATTGTTTAAATTTGGAGTTGATGTAAATATAATTTTTATGTCTTGTTTTTTAAATTCTTTTCTAAGTTTAGTACCAACAATTGGTATTCATGGTAGCTTTACAAATGGTTGGTTGTTAGTTGGTTGATAATTGGTATTTTTTTCATCTTATTATATAGTTTCTGGTGATATTTTATTATTATTCACCTCTCCCTGGCCGAGAAGGCCACTTCGGTGGAGGAGGCTACTTTTTTGTGGTTACAACCCTCTCTCAACTTTATAACTTCAAAACACGAACCTCGACGAACAAGGCCGCTGTGCGGAGAAACCAGTTGAGCGCGGTACCACCATGAGGCGAGCGCTCTACCAATACACCGCGTAATACCGCGCACCTATATCAGTTAAATTGTTCTTGTCTTTCCCGTTCAGAAATCAATTTCTTGTTGGGGGTATTTTTGAGAACATATTCTTTTTGCACGGCATAAAAACCCTTTGAATACGCCTATGATAATATTAGGATTGATATTTGAATTTGGTTTAAGTTGAATATTAGTTATTGCTTTTTTTCGATGTATTTGAAATTCATAAGCTCCATGCATTGTGTTCATAATATTATTATTTAAAAAATTAAGTTGTTTTTAGAGGGTTTCGATTTCAACAATGTATTTTATGGCAGGATTTTGTTCCTTTAGGATAATTAGAAACATTTGTTGTTGTTTTATTGAGTTAAAGCGAGCGCGACAATTATCAATGCATCTCATAAAAGTTTTTGGTTCGCATGTATGAATAACAGCCACATTAAGTGCTTTTCTTTCTACACTCTGTAGAAACGCTTCCGCAATAACAACCACTAAGGACAAACCTATAGGATCTGAATTAGACACTACTCGGATTTTGTTTTCATATAAAAATAGCAAATACTCAACGAAAGTTCTATTATTTGGTGTGTCTACAAGCGAAAGTTTTGTTTGAGTCTTTAAGTCGTCGATGTCATTATTTAATATATCCATAATAACTGGAATAGCTTCGTTTATGGGTATGGACTGATATAAATTAACTATGTCAAAAGTAATAAAATATAATGTAATATAATGATAATTTTTTAACTTGGTCATTATACTATTAATTAATTCATAGTCGTTTAATCTTACTTTATTCTGAAGAGATATATTTAATTAATCAATTAATTTCTTACTTGAGTATAACCAGTGTTTTGTTTCGTTACGAGCAGGAACTAATAGCTTTCTGTATAGCTAATTCTGTGTTCCTTCATTAAGTTCTTTGCTGTTTTAGTATATATTGGAGTTTTTATTTAAAACAATTTTTGAGTTATGTTATTTGATATACACTTTTGAAGAAAAGAAATATATTCTGTAACAATAAAACAAAACTTCCTCCGAATACAAACACAGGCGTCTACCAAATACTTATATCGGAAAGTCAGGGAAATTTCATTGTAGTCAGGAAAAAGTCGGGCACAATCGAATCAAAAATTGCCGGGCCACTCTGATATCTTATACACATATATATATATATATATATATATATATATATATATATATATATATATATATATATATATATATATATATATATATATAATATATATATATATATATATATATATATATATATATATATATATATATATATATATATATGTTAGGGTGCACCCAATGCCCCATACATTCAAAAATTGATCCTTATTCTTAAAACTTTCTATTGGTTCTCGCTAGACACAAAATTAAATTTTTTCAAAATTGAATGAGATTTAGGAAGGCCATTTCAAGTCTAAAACTTGCAACGAGACCCTAAACAGAAGAAAAAAAAGTTTTTTAAATGTATGTCATGTTGGATCTCAAAAGAAGCAAAATTTTAGAAAAATTTTAAAAATAATTATAATTTTTTGTTAAAAATACCTCGAAAAAAATTTAGACATTAACCATAAAAAAACGGTTTTTTTTAATTTTTTGTTAAAAAATAATAACTTTTATGCAATAAAACTTAAAATAATAATTCTTGTGTAAAATGCTATTATTTATGCTAAAAAGTCAGGGAAAAGTCAAGGAATATGCTTTGAAAGGACTTTGTGAAACCAGATGAGCATGTAGAATTGATACATTAAAACCATTGAAACATCAACTGAGAGAGATAATACAAGCTTTAGAAAGCTTCTGGAATATCGTATTACCTGTATCTTCAGTCACAGCAACCAAAAACAAAGTCCAGAGCACTACTGCAGAAAATTGACTTTAAATTTGTTTGCTTCCTTATCACTTGGTATGATGTGCTGAGTCAGATTAAAATAATCAGCAAATCTCTTCAAGAAATCAATTTAAATATTCCTCAGGCTGTTTCATTAGTTTCTAACTCTTTGGAAAATGTTAAAGATTATAGAACTGATAAACAACTTCAAAAGATGTTAGAAACTGCAAGAAAGTTGTCTGTTAAGCTAGATATTGTGCCCGAATTTGAAAAAAAGCGTGGTAATACCAAAAAAAGAATGTTTGCTTATGAAAGTCAAGAGGAATCAATGACTGAAGAGGAAAGCTTTAAGATTAACGTCTTTAACAGCATTTTAGATCACGCTATTGGATCTTTGCAGGATCGGTTTGAAATGCTTATGCAGCATAATAATCAGTTCAACTTTCTTTACAGTTTAAATGCCAAGTACATTACTGAAGATAAATTACTATAAAAAGATGCATGGGTTTAGAAAAATTATATCTTGCAATGAGTTGAAAGATGTTTCTGGAACTGACTTGTCTGAAGAGATGAAGTATTGGCGAAATCATTATAAGGTAAACTACTCTCCAAGAAATATTTTAGACTTTATTTGTTCAAACAATTTGAATGCAGCTTTGGGAAACTTATTTGTCTCTCTCAGAATATTTTTAACTCTACCTGTATCTATTGCAACAGCATAGAAAAGCTTTTCCAGGATGAAATTAATCAAAACGTATTTTTGCTCAACAATGAAACAGGATAGAATGGATGGTCTGACAATGTCATCAATAGAACAAGCAATTGCAAAAGAATTGGACTTAGAAGATATGATTAAATCGTTTGCTATTGTAAAAGCAAGAAAGGTTTAATTGTAAATAAATATTGAAAGTTCACCACGAATTTCCATAATATGATTTATTTTTTTTGTACAAGGAGGGAGAGGGGAGGGGCCGGCGCCAATTGAAAAATGGCCAAAGGCGCCATATACCTTGAGCCGGCCCTGTATATATATATATATATATATATATATATATATATATATATATATATATATATATATATATATATATATATATATATATATATATATATATATATATATATATATATATATATATATATATATATATATATATATACTATTGGTCATAAATGAGAGCTGACTTTTTTTAATATCTTGTTTGATTAAGATTATTTTGAAAAATATTCAACTTTTTAAATATTGCATTAGTTTTAATTAATTAATATTGAATTTACTATTTAATTGAGATGTTGTTTCCCTAAAATTTATTTTCTATGCCTGTAGTTATATATGTAATAATTATATAATTATATATATATATATATATATATATATATATATATATATATATATATATAATATATATATATATATATATATATATATATATATATATATATATATATGTAGCATTATAACATCTACTATATTATTTCAATTTTTTTTGTTGATCAAAAGTTATTGCTCACAGCTTTATTTTTAAAAATAATATAATAAATTGATGATTTTCTTTGATATTTTTAATTTAATTTTTATTAGCATATATTAACACTAATTTTTTAATTTTTAATTATGTAATAGTACTAATAAAAACACAAATAAATTATATATTAAAAAAGCTACATAACGAGTAAAGGAATACAGCACAAAACTCTAAAATTATGGTTGAGAATCTCTGAAAAAACACGCTACGAATCTATTTTTCTTTAAAACCGAGGACTCATTGTCAAATAGCTAATCTTATTGTCATATAGCCAATAAGTTAAATATTAGTTGTTGGATATTCAGTTGTTGCACATATTTAAAAACGTTATACTGAAACAGATTACATTAAGGATAGGGAAATTGAAATAACATGTTTCATTACTTTTTAATTTTTGGAATTTAAATCATTATGTTTAGATCTTTGTTTTGGATTTTCATAATGCATTTTCTTTTTCAATTTTCTTTATAATATTAAAAAATTAAAAAAATAAAAAACATTTTAGTTTTTAATTTATTTTATTTTGAACTAATGTTTTATTAAAAAAATAGTGAGCCTTAATTTATGGCTAATGGCGTATATATATATATATATATATATATATATATATATATATATATATATATATATATATATATATATATATATATATATATATACATATATATATATATATATATATATATATATATATATATATATATATATATATATATATATATATATATATGTAGCATTATAACATCTATATATATATATATATATATATATATATATATGTATATATATATATATATATATATATATATATATATATATATATATATATATGTGCAACAACATATATATATATATATATGCAACAACATATATATATATATATGTAGCATTATAACATCTATATATATATATATGTATATATATATATATATATATATATATATATATATATATATATATATATATATATATATATATATATATGTATATATATATATATATATATATATATATGTAGCATTATAACATGCAACAACATATATATATAAATATATATATATATATATATATATATATATATATATATATATATATATATATATATATATATATATATATATATATATATATATATACAGTATTGTGAAAAAGTTAAGAACCACTAAATAAAAAAAAAAAAATTTTTTCAAATTAATTTAATTAATTTTTATTCTATAGATAATAAAATAGTCTTTTTTTTTCAAACATATTAAATATAGCATGAGAAAAAAGGAAAAAATTTCTTTTTTGAAAGTTAGTTAATAGAACCTATAAAAAATAAGGATTAAATATTATGTGTTAATTTTTTTGAATATTTTTTTTGTGAAAAAGTTAAGAACCACAAAGAATTTTTTGTGCTAAATGCGGCGGAAACGTCTTTTTAAATTTATTTTTCCCTTTTTTTTAAAATATTCTTTTAATGACCTGAGTTATTACCAAAGAACCAATAAAAACATTTGAAAAAAATTAATTTTTTCAAATACTTTTAAAAAAAGTATTTATTTTCAAACAAAAAAAAATTCTTTCCTTTTGAAAAAATGAGCAGAAAAGCTATTACCTATGAAGATCGTGTAAAAGTGGTGCATTTTCACCAGGAAGGTAAATCCGCTCGCGAAATTGGAAGAATAGTAAAGCGATCACATAGTTCGGTGCTAACAATCATCAAAAGATTCAAAGAGACGAAATCTTACGTTGATCGCCATCGTTCTGGATGACCGCGTTTGACGACACCCAATGATGATCGCCTTTTAATCAGGTTGGCAAAGAAAAATCGAACCATGCCGTCGCATGAATTAAGAAGGGAATGGAAGCTTTTAAATGGACGTCAAGCCTCGGCATCACTTGTGCGTAGGAAACTATTAGCTAACAATATGTTATGGAAAAAAGCTGTTCTAAAACCGTGACTTACCAAACGACATATAAAAAAGCGAAAAGAATTTTGCCAAACCGTCAAAGAATGGTCTAAACAAAAATGGAGGACAGTAATGTTCAGTGATGAGATGAATATCGAGGTTGATAATCGAAAAAACCGAATTATGATTCGCAGGCAGCCTTCAGAAAAATCACGATTGTATCTTTCAAAGAATAAAACAAGGTAGCGGGTCGGTTGGAATATGGTGCTGCATGACATATTATGGTCTCGGCATGTTTAAATTATTTGATGGTCGACTCAACTCTACTTATTATGTCGATATTTTAAATAACAACTTGTTACCGTCAATTGATGCACTTGAGCAAAGCGTTCCGTTCATTTTTCAGCAAAACAATGCACCATGTTACAGGGCTAAAATTGTCTCTGAATGGTTCGAAAGTAAAAATATTGAGCGTCTAACTTGGCCACCAAATAGCCCAGATCTAAATTGCATTGAAAATCTTTGGAGCTGGCTTGATAAAGAGATTGCCAAGAAAGCACCAAGGAGCCTTGAGGAGTTGCGCAATATTTTACCAGCAATACTTGGAAATGTTCCCAAACATATTTTAGAGAATTTAATAGACTCAATGCCAAATCGTATAAATGAGTGCTTAAAAATTCATGGTAGAATTACGCGGTATTAGGTGGTAAAAATTATCGTTTTTTATTCTGTGGTTATTTTTTATTTTTTTATTTTTTTTTATTTACACTTTGCCGATAAAAAAAAATTTACAGTCGTAACTTATAAAAAAATAATTACATGACTGGCGCTAGAAGAAGACAAATTTAGTCTTATCATTTAGCCCCAAAAAATGCGTCATTACTAGACAAAATATAGTTTGACAATAAAATAAAGTTTCAATGTATATATCTCTGATATATATTAAAAAAGAAAATTTAAATATATCGCATATCGTTTAAAATTTATAGTTTTTCAAAAAATAAGATATAACAATTGCTTTGTAAAATAAAAGAAACAAAATTTATTAAAATATTAAATGACAAAAATAACATTTAAGAATTGGTTTGAAAAATAAGAAGATATGATTTTATATAAAAACATTTTATTGGTAGAGCATTTTATAGTTTAACTTATTTAATTATATTTATAATACTTTTCATTGCCAATTAAGTAAAAGCAAATAAACAGTATAAAATAAACGTAAAAGATTAATAAATAACGCAAAAATAAAAAATAAATTTCTCAAAAAGAAGATTATCATTTAAAATGATAAAAATATATGTACAATTATTGATTAATTATGTATTAATAATCTAAAGTAATTAATTAACTATTAATTATTGATTTCTAATATAAAGAAGTTTTATTAGAAAAAATTTAATTCATTTTCAGTTAACAAAAGTAATTGCTTAAGTTTTGTTTTGAATTGGTTTAGAGAATAATTAGTTTTCATTTCATTATTTAATATTATGTTCCACAACTTTGGTCCTCGGTTTACAATAGAGAATTTAGTAGCGGAATAATAAGTTTTGGATTGAATGTAGTTGTATTTTGAAAATCTAGTAGGGTATATGTGATTTATTTTTTCAAAAATTGAATAAAATAAGATTGGTAATATATTTTTATCAAGTTTGAACATGAAAATAAGAACTTGATAGAGGTTTAGTTTACATACATTTAGGATATTGAGTTCATTAAATAGTGTTTGTGTGTGTAAGAAGCGATCTACGTTTGAAATTATCCTTATAGCCTGTTTTTGTTCGCTAAGCAATTTTTTTATTTTCGTCGCGTTAGTGCTACACCAAGCAATGTTCGCATAACTTAAGTAGCAATGAATAAAAGAAAAGTAAATGTTTTTTAAACAAGATTGATGCAATAACTGCTTTGCTTTGTACATTATACCTAAATTTTTTGATATTTTATCTTCAACTACACCTATATGTTCCCTCCAGGTTACATTTTCGTCAAGAAACACGCCTAAAAACTTTATTGATTGCTCTCTCTTTATTAATTGATTGTCAATGAAAAGGTCCGGAAGTTCTAAGGGAATATCTGATTTTTTATGTAGGCGATGGAATAAAGTGTATTTTGTTTTAGTAATATTTAAAGATAACTTGTTTGATTTAAACCATTGGGTTAGTTTGTCTAGTTCTTTGTTTAATGTTTGGAATAATATATTTATTGGAATAAAACAAGCTGGTATCATCTGCAAATAAAATTGTATTTAAAATGTTAGAAAATTTATTTAAATCGTTTATATAAACAAGAAATAGAAGTGGCCCTAAAGTTCTTAACTTTTTCACAATTTTTTTAAAATAAAAATTACCTATAAAACTTTAAATACATTTTTATATTTGTTTAAAAGTTTTTATCACTATTATTATTTTTTATTTTGTTTGTCTATTTTCTAAAATTTATTATTATTATTCTTTTTACCAGAAAAATATTTTCGGTTAAAAAAAAATTTTAAAATAAAAATAAATTATGATTTGTTTTTTTTTGTGGTTCTTAACTTTTTCACAATACTGTATATATATATATATATATATATATATATATATATATATATATATATATATATATATATATATATATATATATATATATATATATATATATATATATATATATATATATATATATATATATATATATATATATATATATATATATATACATATATATATATATATATATATATATATATATATATATATATATATACATATATATATATATATATATATATATATATATATATATATATATATATATATATATATATATATATATATATATATATATATATATATATATATATATATATATATTAGTGATGTACCGATAGCACTTTTTTGGCCGATGCCGATGGATGGGAAAAGGCCGATACCGATGCTGATACCGATGAATTAATATACAACTTTAAATCATGTAATCTTTTTCATAGAATCAGTACTGGTAAACAAATACTTGAACTCAAATTAGAGTCAAACCATTATTATAAAAGATATTAAAAAAACTCAGTTAAAAAAATATACATTTTTTAGTTTTTTTTTATTATGAAAAGTAAACTTTTAAAAAATAAATACAATTTTCGAGGAACCCTTTTCATTTCATTTTTAAAAAGAAAATTGTAGTATCATAAGCAGTTTACTATAAATTCTTTATTAATTTAATAGTAATTTAGATATCTAAACAACAATCATATGTTATTTAGGTATCTAAACTATTTTTAGATAATTAAAATGTTTTTATAATTATTTTATTTTGTGATGTTCTATCCTCACCATGTCCCTGGTAGTACTGCGCTAAACTTGTTTCTCAAGCAGCGGACTTTATTGTCAAGGTTTGCGTTTCGGAGTTATAAAGTTGAGAGAGGGTTGTAACCAAATCTAAAGTAGCCTACTCGAATGCAATGGCCTTGGGCAGGTGAATTGAAATAAAACTAAAATAACAAATAAAAATATAGAAATATAGTAGATTATACTTGAACACATAAGATAACAATGCTTAAGTAAGTTACTTTTAAGTTTAACAATAGAACAACAAAAAATAAAATTATTCTAAAAACAACACAATAATAGTAAAAGTATAAGTACATTCAGCTGTTAAATTAAAGCTTATAAACATCATCTTAAAAATAAAACAATATTGCCTGTAAACAAAGTCAAAATAAAAATTTATCAAAAAAATTCTAAGTAATGCATGAAGTTTAGTTTATTTATTATTTAATTGTTATCATAATGCAGGATAAAAATATAAAAATGCCATCGGTTGGAAAATCGGAAAATGAGGCCGATGCCGATACCGATACCGATGCCAAAAAACTGAAGAAACGTTTTTCGAACTTTTTTTTTAGTAGCATCAAGGAAACGTGTTTCTGTTGTGTTTCTTTTTAGAAACATATATAAATTTAGATTGTTTTTGAAAAAAAGAAGAGTTTACCTCAATTTATATGTGACTTTTATGTATGGTTACTAGATTTTTTTATTGACTTAATTGCTCATGAAAATTTTGTTGATGGTAAAACGTTGTCAAATAAAATGGTAAGATGTTGTCAAATAAAAGTTCGGTTATTTTTTAAAACTATCTGTTAAACTGTTTGCACTAATTTTCTTTCTACTTGCCAAATTTTATTGTAAAATAAAGTATCTATTGGTACCTAAATTCTGTTTTCCTGAATTTCGTAACTGGAAAATGGGTTGAGGGGGGGGGGGAGACGATTTGGCTAATGATTGTTAAAACAACTTTATTTGATTTATATTTGGATGCAAATATTTTGTTTATTTCATCTTTGTTAACAAATTTATTGTTGAGTATAAGATTTAGAATTCACATACAAAAATGTTCACTGAGGACAACTTTGCTGTGGATTGTTTGTTGGATAGTTTTTTGTGTGACAAATACTATTTGAAACAAAGATTTAAAGTATATTACCCAGTCAAAAGTTTTATATTATATGATACTATAATATTGTACATAGTAACATAATGTTTGTGAGTAATTTAATATTGTTTAATATTGAAGCAAATTTCAACTTTACCTATAAAGTAAATACTTTTAGATAGATTCTCAAAGTCTACAAAAGTTATTTTAAGTATTATTACTATTTTTTTTAAATTTACTTTTATAAATTCTTTTTTTTGTTAAAATTACCATTACCAACTAGTCTGGCCATACAGCCAGCACCTCAAGCTTTATTTATTTCACCAACAACTTACCCACTACCCAACACCCAACTTTAAGATAGACCTGTAATATTGGCTATAGTGAATAAAATAATAACAACTTTTTATATTTTAAAAGGATTTGAAAACAATAAACAAAACACACTAAAGCAGCTATTGTTGAATCTATACTTTTTTCATTTGGAGAGGTTTTTTATTTTGTTTGAATCAATGCATTATATACTGGTAGTTACTTTTATAATAATTTCCTTTTAATAAACGGCTAAATGCATATTTAATGGCCAAAAATAGTAAAAGTAGCACTTTGTCAATGAGAAAGTTTTTATATTCGGTATCCGTGGCCATATTTAAAATTCTTGAAATAAGCAAATTTTACTGCGCTTGCGTTTAATAACTTTCCACTTATTCAGTACTGACCACGATTACTCAGTTGAAGATGTTAATAAATATCTTTATGATGGAACAATTAAGAAATGAATGAGTTTAAAACAGCGTAAATCATTTCTAAAATATGTTTAAAAATTTCAGTTTACTGGTATGTATTAATATTTTTGTATTATTGTATGTATTAATAATTTTGTATTTGGACTTTTTTTGAAGATTTAGAATTTAATCTCAGATAAAATGTAAACATTGTATACAAATGTAAACATTTGCGTATAATTTATATGCGATTGTAAAAATTGCAGAATTATTGTTCATTTGACAAATGAACATATATAAAAGTATCCGTTGCATACACGTTTTGCATACATATGTCACATGTGTTTACCAATGTTTACATGTGTTGTAAACGTTTGCATATAATTTATATAGGTACCCGTAAATCCGGATTTTACAAAGCTGTTTTTTCGGCCAAATTCTGTGACACGCTTTTTCAAGTTAGTTGAAAAGTTGCATGGTATGAACTTGTTTTGCTCTGTTTTTTTTTAGAAATATGTATCAGCATAGATATTTTTTTGAATACTAGAATTATGGAACTTTAATTTTACATGATTTTTTTTGAGTTAAAATTTTATTTATTATGAATTTATTGTTGCTAAAAATTTGCTTGTTTTTTGGACATCAAGTATATATCGAAGGAATGCTGGTTCATTTTTCTAATATATTCTCTCACCTTTAATAACCTTTTTTCTTACTACCTGCCAAATTTCATTGAAAAAAAAGCATACTCAGACACTTTAAAACTTTACTCCAATTAGGTAAAATTTTGTTGTTGTTTGGACATCAAGTATGTATCGTAGGAATGCTGGTTCATTTTTCTAATATAATCTCTCACCTTTAATAACATTTTTTCTTACTACCTGCCAAATTTCATTGAAAAAAAAGCATACTCAGACACTTTAAAACTCTACTCCAATTAGGTAAAAATTTGTTGTTGTTTGGACATCAAGTATATATCAAAGGAATGCTGGCTCATTTTTCTAATATATTCTCTCACCATTAATAACCTTTTTTCTTACTATCTGCCAAATTTCATTGAAAAAAAAGCATACTCAGACACTTTAAAACTCTACTCCAATTGGGTAAAATTTTGTTGTTGTTTGGACATCAAGTATATATCGAAGGAATGCTGGTTCATTTTTCTAATATTTTCTCTCACCTTTAATATATTCTTTAATAAATAATATATTCTCTCACCTTTAATAACCTTTTTCTTACTACCTGTCAAATTGTATTGAAAAAAAGCATACAGACACTTTAAAACTCTACTCCAATTAGGTAAAATTTTGTTATTGTTTGGACATCAAGTATGTATCGAAGGAATGCTGGTTCATTTTTCTAATATTTTCTCTCACCTTTAATAACCTTTTTTCTTACTACCTGCCAAATTTCATTGAAAAAAAAGCATACTCAGACACTTTAACATTATTCTCTAATTAGATAACTTTTTAAGCTTCAATAACGCATACTTGCAGTGAGGAGGATTTTAATGTCATTACATTTACCTTTATTTAAATATATTATATTTTATTTATAAAAATTAAACTTTTTTCTGCTATCATGGGGCCAAAAACAAAGTTTGGGTTTTATAGTGAATGCAAAAAGTATTTAACTGCTAATTTTGAATTGTCGCAAATATGCATTGAGTCTAATACAGAGTGTAATACAGTTTGTAGAAATGGACATATTCTTTTATTATTTACAAAAAATTTTTATGAATTTTGCAATAAACCTTTTTTAAGCCATATATCAAGTTTGTCTAATACAGAGTGTAATACAGTTTGTAGAAATGGACATATTCTTTTATTATTTACAAAAAATTTTTATGAATTTTGCAATAAACCTTTTTTAAGCCATATATCAAGTTTGTCTAATATTGTATTATCATCAGGCTTCTCAGATGTTTCATATACCAATATTAATGTTTTATCTTCTTTAAATAGTTGAACATCAACATCTGCAGGTTATAGAAAATGAGACATAACTAAGCATATATTTAGAGAGAAATTAGGCCTTATAAAAAAAAAAGCTAACTCTTACAAATAATGTTGGAACAAGTTAGCACTTTTAAAAGCTGAATTAAACAGCATACCAAACCAATTACGTATTCTAAGACAAAATGTTAAACAAAAAGTAAAAATAATTAAAGCTGTAAGGGCAGAAATACCAGATCTGAAAAAACACACACAAAAAAATAAAATTACAGTGAGCAGATTCGTTACTTTAAAGCTGAAAAAAAAGCTTTGAAAAATAAATGAAAAGCATAAGTTAAGGCAACACGAAACTAAGCATAATGTTGCTGTTTTTTACAAGTAACAGGGTAATTGCTAGTTTGGAGAATGATTTGCTCCAGATTAAGGAAGAAAGAAATGTAATTATGCCAGAAGATGAAAAAACATATTTATTACAAATAAGATTAATAATTTATAATATGCTGTTGTGTAATATAACCAACAAGTAACATTCCATATCTTATGAGCAAAATAGGGTATTATATGGGTGTTACTTTTAATAATATTCCTCATCGAAGTACTGTTGAGGAAAGAGCTCGTGAACATAGCAGTATTCCAGATTTGCAAGCAGCAGAGTGGGCTATGCATAATAATAATCCTACTCTTGGGTTTGATGCTACAACACAAGAAAGTGTCCACATTAATAGCATTAACTTAACATCATAAGATAAATGTCTTGTGTTTGCTCTAGATCAGTTACCAGGAGGAACAGCATTTGATTATAAAAGTCATATATGCACTTCAATTGATTATATGGCATTTGTTTATTCAGATTTTTACCAAAGTAGCTTCGATGAATGTCATAATTCGATTATTGAAAATATATCTAACACAATGTCAGACGGTCAACCATCTTACTATAAGCAAAGTTTGTGCAACCTGGGGCAAGATTTTGAATGAGCTGAACTGCCATTTGCACCCTCTTGACACAATTGCAGTTTCATATCGTTTGAGTGTGCAGTTTCATGTCGCTTGAATGTAATAAAACTGCAATAAAAGAAATGTGCACACTTGCATTGTTTGGAAAACTCCCTAACGAGCTTTGAATGGAAAAGTTTTATGTTTTAGGCGAGGATGCAACTTTTGATCATGTTTCTGGTAGTCAGTTAGTGAAAAAAAGTTTTGCTAATAATTACAAATAGTAAATTTAATACAGCTGCTCAGTTTTGCAGAAGAACAGATTTTTTTGGGAATACTCTTGCCCCTAACATTTTAAAATCAATATATGCTCCATTGCTAACCACTAACACTCGTATAAGCTTCATTGATAATCAGCTTAAAAAAATGACTTCTGCTTGTCTTGATGCTGTGCAAGTTGTCTTGAAGCGACAATATAAAAGGTATTTCTCACTTTCTATTACACTAAAGACACTCTAGACACTAAAGGAGGTAAGAGGCGCAAAAGGGAGGAACTTGGTAGATATATCTTAATGATGTTGTAAATTTGCTTTTTTAAATGGTTTTTTACTAAATGAACACTATTTTTTATAATTTTTATTAAACTTATTTCACATTTAAAATTTAAAAAATTAAATTTACCAGCTTCATCCACGTCATCACTGCCATCTTGCACCCAGAGTGAAAACCAAGACCTCATTGGCAAGATTTTTACTGTGTTTTAATTTTTGTTTTTAGTTTTAATTTTTTGAACACTCATTTAATATTTTTGTTTTAAATATAGACTTGTCTAGGAGTGATTTCTTGGTTTAGCGCCAAAGCCACCCTGGGCCTAAATCAAAAAGGGTCTTTTGCATATGGGCCTGATGATAAAAGAGGTTTTTGAAGAGGAGATTTTTGTATATTAATTTTTGTATATAGTTGAGTTTGATTTTTTTATGAAAAATTTGTGTTTTATATAAATACTATTTATTATTACAAAAAAATAATATTTAAGTTTTAACCCACCCTACCCAAAGTGTGAGAGGTGTTGAGCTTCTGAATAATAGCCTCTTGCACCCTTTTCACGCATTTATCCTTAAAACCTTTCTTTCTTTTGATACTAAATTGCATGCATTTTATATGAAGATACAAAGTAATAATCTTGATATTGGATCAGAGGGTGCGCCCGAAGCCAAAAGGACTTTTAGCCTATCAACCTAAAGTATCCAAATCATATTTGATGGTACCCTGTTATAATATTAAAAAATACAAATAAAAATTATGAATTTCAATTAAATAATAATATTTTCTTTTAAAAAATCTACATTTTTCAATACAATAAAAAGTTTTGTAGACGCTCCTCTAGCGCTCTTTGTACACCCTTTGCATATATATATTGCCCTTTGTTAGACCTATCTTTTGATACCAAGTTGTATGTATTTCGATAAGAATTGACCAAGTTATGACGTTTTAAGTTAAAAAAACCTCAAATTTGATCACAGTTTCTTCAAGAAGTCCATATATCAAAAATTCGGTACTCAAAATGCCATAACTTTTTGTAGAATTGTTCAATTTTCATAATTTTTTCACCTTTAAAATACTGAATTAAAAACCTTTCGAATGATATATAACAATCTAGTGTTTGATTAATTTTAAAATTTCATGTCACGTACCTAATTTATATACGATTCTAAACATTACAGAAATAGTTCTGTAATGAATAATATTGCATAAACTTATACAATACTCAAAAGTAACCATTGCATACACCTTTGGCATACAAATGTAAACATTACAAATAATATTCTTTAAACTAGTCTTCAAATAAACATTTATTTTGAAAGTGATTTAATGAAAGTGTGGAAACACTTGTTTTTTATTTTTTCCTCTTAAATATAAGGCTGTAATATGTAACTGCTTCTAATAAGCTGCAAGTTCTTTTAACAGGTAAAGAAAAAAAACATGCTTTTAGATGTGCACAACTCTATAATCATGGAGCTCATGTTGGCCTTAATAACACAAGAATTAAGCTAAAAAAATGCTTTTTATTGGCTAGGTAACAGGGTTAAATATTTCAATTGAATATATTTTTTATCAAATTTTCTCATATAATAATTGTCTTCTTTGCATTAAAAATGATTTTCTTACAACACAAGGTAATAAATACATTTTAACTGTTACTGACTTTTGGAGTATGTTAAAGCTTTTTCAATACCAGAAAAATCTGTTTTTTTTGTTTCTAAGTGTCTTGTTACTTTGTTTTATTGAATTGGCCCTCCAAAAAAAGTACTATCAGACCAAGGTAGAGAATTTGTAAATAGCTTGAATGAATTTTTGTTTTCTACTTTCAATATTAGGCATTTAATGACATCTGCTTATCATCCACAAACAAATGGACAGGATGAGAGAACAAATCAGGTTATTAAGCGAGCTCTTTCAAATGTAGTTAATGAATCCCAATATAATTGGGATACTTTATTAGAACCAGTATTAATTGGTCTCCGTACATGCGTACAATCTTCAACTAATTTCACTCCATTTTCTTTAATGTTTGGCAGGGAGGCACAACTTTTTTCATCTTTAGCTCTTAATGATAATGATCCTGATTTTAATGAAAATAATATTGACATTGCAGAAAGTAATGCAACTGAATCACAGATTCAACAAATAATGGATTCCAATATTGCAAAAAAAATGCTAAAGTAACATGATAAAAAACATTTAAAAAGTTTCAAGTCTTTTAATTTTCAAATAGGTGACAAGGTTTTAGTGAAAAATTTTCTCTCTTCAGATATTTTAAAAGAACATAATTATTGTTTGCAAATCACTGACCAAATACATATAAACAAAAAACCATGTGATGAAAATACAAACTCTACTTCCACAGCATTAAAGATTGCATCCACATTAATGCATGGTTTAGAAAGAAAGAAAATAAAAGTTAGTGAAGTGATTTTCCTATGTCTCCTAGCAATTGTAATACTAATAATAACTATAGTAATAGTAACTATATTTATAATAACAACATTTTAGCAGCTAAAGAAGAAAAGCCAGTTGATATTGTTGTAGAAAGTGTTAAATCTGATAGTATAATTAAAAAAAGTAAATGTAGAGATAGTATAATTAAAAAAGTAAATGTAAGTTTTCTAAAGTTTTTTATTCAAAATTGTAAACATAATCTAAAGAAAAAGCCTTAGATATTTTAAGAAATCCATCTGGCTGTCTTGATGACACTTTGATTTATATAGCACAAAGTTTACAGTTTCCTAAAATATCTGGGTTTCAAAGTTTGTGTATTTTTAGTTGTTTTTATTCAGGTGGTTTTTCAGAAAATTACAGTTTTATGCAGATAATTAATGTTAGAAAATCACATTGGGTGCTTTTAAGTAATGTGTCCTCTGATGTTGTTTCCCGGTTTTGTATTTAGTTCTGCAACTCACTTTTTATTAGTTCAAATAAAGATGATATACCATTGATAGTGCACAGAGTTACTTGTTTGACAATTCATCCTTGAATTGTTAAACAAGCAGTTCTTTAATTGTCGAAGTAATGGATTGTCAAACGCAACCAAATGGAAATGATTGTGGTCTTTTTGCAATAGCAAATGCTACAGCTTTGTGTAATGGTATCGATCCAAATTTATTTATATGGAAACATAATGATATGAGGCAACATTACCTGAGATGTATTAAGAATGGTGTATTAGAAATGTTTCCCTTCATTACTGTGTAAGAGTCGTAAAAGGTCTGTCTTTTCTATTGATTGCAATCATTTTTGTAAGTGCAGACAAAATAATAATAATTGATTGTCATTCAAGTTTTTCTGGATATGGATTTATAGTTCCTGTTACATCATTAGTGTTTATATATCCTGTTGTTTCTGCAGTTTTTTTAGTTTTTATTAAATAACACACATAAAAAAGTTTTTTTGTTTTCTATCGTCGGTTTGTTTATGTATCTTATGTTTTAGTTAATAGTTTAGTTTATTTAGTTATTTAATATATTTAAAATTTTAACTAATAAGTTAGTTATTTATTTTATGTTTATATATGTCTTATAGTCGTTTAAAGTTATATAATTGGTTAATTTAGGTCAACTATTACTTCTTCTTTATTTCGTTATTGGCATGATGATTTGTTTTGCTTACTTTGTAGTTTATTTTTTATTCTTATCAGTTATTTATTATATCAATCAGGATTATCGATATAATAGTTAATAGCTACTGTTATTAAACTAAGTTCTTTACTTACAAGCGTTTGTTTTTGTAGCAGTTAACTATAAGTACTTCTACTACAACAAGAGTAATATTTAAAAATATGGTTATGTCATTTTTAATTTTAATGAGATATTTGATCAATTTATTATAGAATACTGTAATAGTTTAGACTATTCTGGCTTGTAAATGGCATGACTGTTTTAGCATTTTTAACATTCATACATTTCAAAGGTTCAAATTTTTCTGGCACAAATTTAGAGTTCATTTTGTAAATAAATTCATTAACATATATTGATCAATCCAGTTGTTAAGTTCTTTTCACAAAAGCAGGTATTTATTATTTAATTTTTTTTTTCACTGCATTTTTATTATACAATTTATGTTATACTATATTTCTATATTATATAGGCTTGTAATTTCATGTGGAAAAATCGAATTTCTTCCGAAAATGCCCAAGTTTCAACCAAGTTAAATTTTTTCAAAAGGACATAGAAACCATGTTATTTTATTTTGTTATTTATATTGCGTAAGGATTTTTTGATCTTATTTTCAAAATAAAGTTTTAGTTTAGCATGAAGTGTGTCGTTTCTTTAATGTCTTTTAAAGCATCACATAGTAAGAAATAGTAAATTATTGTGCTATATACATAACACCGCTAAAATCGTCGAATAACAACCGTCTAGGTTGTTATTCAGCAGTAGTGCAATAGTGATGTAGTAGTAGAACGCTCGCCTCATAATCGAGAAGTTCCGAGTTTGATCACCACCGCGCCCCTAGTAGTACCACGCTTAACTTGTTTCTTCGCGAAACAGCCTTGTCCGTCATGGTTTGTGTTTCGTTGTTACAGAGTTGAGAGAGGGTTGTAACCTTAACTAAAATAGCCTCCTCGACTGTAGTGGCTTTCTCCGGCCTTGGGAAGGTAAATTAACCCACACAAAAAAACTAGACACTAATTAATAAATCCTCCACTTTTCTTCCCGCTGTGAAAATATCATAATACTTTCCTTACTATTTATGTGCGTGCGATCAAGTAACAATTACTTTTAATCGAAAAGCTTAATTGTTAGTGAGAACTCTTTTTTAATTAAATATTAAATTTGAAATACAGTTGTTAGATAAATAATTTAATGTGAAACATTTTGCTAAAATGCGAAGTTATTTATTAATTACAGTAAATTTGCTCGTGAGATGACTATTTTATAACTATTTTATTTGATATCATTAAAGTATGTTTTTTATTTTAGTATACTTACCCAGTAAGTGACCTAAGAAAAGAAAAAAGCTTTTCTTAAAAATATGTTTCTTACCATACTATACTAAAAAGATATAAATTTCGACTAGAATATACTTCGTGAGTTAAATATTATTAAAAGTAGTAAATTATTACTATAAAAATGCCGTGAAATAACAATTCGCTTGACTTAAATTCGTTTAACGTAAGTTATTTTTAAATTTGTTTGTCTGGGTTAACAAAAAATGCCTCGACTGTTCAATTTGTCTACTTATTTAACGGTCTACTTATTTAACGTGACTTGATACGTTAAATAAGTATCCGTGAAAAAACGATTACGTTAAGTTAAATTAGACAAATGGGGTACCGTTGCGGTTCTAAAAACAGATTTGATAAACTTTTGCCAAAACTTTCTGGCAAATGTTTATCAAATGCGGACAAACATAACAAAATGCAAAGAAACTTAATACTTATTCTGAAGAAAATGTGTATAAAAGTGCAATAAAAAAATTTTATTTGGATTTATTCTCATCAGATTCTACCTTGAATGTTTAAGCTGGTGTATTTAAAATAAAATAGAAATAACTAAAGATTCGATGACAAACTTTAAAAAAAGATTGAAAGAAAAATAATGCTTTCGAAATTATATATTTAAACAAAAAGTTTACATCTTGCAGATAATAGATAAAAGTTTATATCTTGTAGGAAATAGCCATGGTTTTATTGTTGATTTATTGTATCATTTAGTCCTTTATTATATGAGCATGAAAAACATAACTTTATCACCTTAATGAATATCAATTTTCTACTTTTACGACTTTCTTGGATCAACAAATTATCAACTTTCATATTTCAGCTCAAGAAATTTGAGGGTTAAAACAAAGTCCTAAAAGTTATCTGTAAAAAAACATAAGCATGTATCAAGTTATATATCAGTATAGCCTTAGTTATGTAGCTTTATTTCAGAAGTGTGGAATATGGAGTTTATTAACTCTCAAGATTATTTTCTTGTCTATAAAAAGATTTTATAGACAAGAATTGTTTTTTCACAGAAACAAGCAACGATATATATTGCACAATTTTTAATTGTGTGAAAAGTTTACAAAATAAGAGGCAATGCAATCAAAAAGAATTGTAAAAAGCACGAGTTTATTTTGAACTATTCAATGAGCATGTTTATTTAGATCCAAATTAAAATAAACAATCAAAAGTTTAGATTATTTGATGGAGTAATGCTTTATTTATTGCCACTAGCATGTTAATTAGTTTATGTTACTTCATAATTGGTAAACTTTTAAATTTTTGTAAAATTTAAATTTTGTTTTTACAAATTTAACTATTGATTTTTATAACAATTTTTTTATTAAGCGTGTATAAAGATTCCTTTGTGTAATAGGCCACTGCCAGGATTAAAATTTAATAAGAGTCACCCTGAAAAATGTTTTTGTGTGTGTGTGTATATATAATACATATACACACACACATGAAGGGAAATGCCTAAAATAATAAAAAACTAAGAACTCGTAATGAAAGCAAGAGGTATACTGGTTTGCCATCAGAGCTTCCAATAAGCGAGCTTCCAACCTACAGACAAGTAATTCAATATTCATACCTTATTTGTAAAAATATGTATGAATTAACAAGTATTAGTTCTTCAGAGATAATTTCAAAAGTAACAAATGAGTTGATCAGTCTCTGGAATAGAGTAAATCCTAAGCTTCCTCTGATCCGCAAGAAGTCAGTAGCCAAAAAAATTCCTAGATTTCTTAAGAGAGTTTTATCTGCTGAAGGAAAATGCAAAAATGCAAACAAAAACAAGGAATATCTTGATTACAACTTTGAGCATTTGCTTGATTTGTCTTCTTGTGGTTGTGAACTTTTAGTAGTAGCTTGCAATAATAGGTAAGGGAAATTGTAAGTTTCATTTTTATATGCAATACTTATTTTTAGCATGTGCTAAGCTTTATACAAATAATTGTTTATAACTTGATATAATATTTTTGTATAAGTTAAATGCTAAATTAATAAGATTGTATTGGATAATTTTACATAATTTTATAATTTAAATGATATGTTTTTGTTTTCAGTTTTTTTGTAATGCTTTTTTATAAAAATGATATTAAAATTATTCTAATAGATTTTAAATATTTTTATAATGCATGCAATTTTTTTATGCATAGATCTGTTAAGTGTAAGAATCCCTTGGATTGCAAAACAACACACTTTGCTTGTCTCTGTGAAAGCGGCAAAAAGGTAAATAATTTTAATTTTAAAAATTAGACTTTATTTAATTCTTTAATCTTTATTTAATTCTTTAATCTGTAGTAACAATCAAATACACGTCAGAGTGAAAAAATAAAAATAGAATAAAATTTTCTTTCATTTTTTCAGCAAAATACTTTATTTTGTTTTATTATTAATAATAAAAAGGCCTAAGAGATGGTTTGAACTGTAGTTTTCTTAGGTGTTTAGGATATTGTATAATATATTTAAGACTATTTCATTGTATTCATTCTATTCTAGAGTTATTTTAACAAGTTTATTATTGAACTGAGTAAACACCTTTTAAAAAATGTTTAAAATTGTTTTAGGTACCACCGTTGGATAGAGAGTATTTAAAAAAGATCAAACATCGAAAATTGGAATAACAGGAAGATTTCAAATTGGTACAGTAGATTAAAAAGCAGCTGCCAGAGAAAAAAGAAAGCAAGAGAGAGAAACTAACGAGAAGATAAAAAGATGTATTAAGCTGCCGAAATTCAATGTGATTCCAATCTGATATACTGAGTTATAAGTTTGAATCTGTTCCAGACTTTTCTATAACCGTGTCAGTTGAAAAAAACTATACTCATTTAACAAATTTGGCAAAAGCTGCTATACGGTTCAAAATAAGCTATGCTGCAACAGCTGCATTGAAAACAGCTGTATTAATAGACTATGATATTGTAAAAAAATCTAATAAATCACAAATAATAACTGAAAAAAAAGAATCAGCATTATCATAAGTTCTAAACACTTAACTGATGTTAAAGAGTTAAAGGTTATTGGAATTGATAGAAAAGTTGACAAGTCTACATTAGTACATTCTGCCAGTTATAACACTGATGAAGATCCTATTATTGTTGCTTCAACTAAAGAAGAACATCATCTTACATTTACAGCAGAATATGGGCCAACAGCACCAAATTATTTCACTCGTGTAGTTATACCTAATGGAGCTGGCGCTACCATGGCAAACGCTACTGCAAATGTTTTAACATAATATAATAGTGTTCAGAGCTAAGTTGCTGTTATTGTAGATAACACAACTTCTAATACAGGTGCAGATAACGGTTTGGTTATAAAACTCGAAAATTTCTTAAAAGAAGTTTGACCTTTTAGGATGTATGTTTCATCAAGTTAAACTTCCACTGCAACACATATCTGAATAATATGGAAACACAAATGGTCCTAAGTCTTATAAGGGGCCTATTGGAGATGTTGCATCTCATCAAACTCTTCATGAACAGCTATTGGTTGAGTTTGTTCCCATATATTCGGAATTATAGTTGTTTATTAGCAGTGAGGTTATAAGCAATCTTAGTACAGACCAGCAAAAGCTTTATGAGTACTGTGTGGGTATCTCAAAAGGTTTTATATCTAAAAAATTTCTTGCAAAAAAACCTGAAACAATTTTTCATGATAGATGGCTAACTCTAGCCTTAAGAATAATGATGGTTTATGTTAGGAATGATAAACCATCTCCTGAGTTATTAGTATTAACTAAATATATTGTTCAAGTCTATCGTGTAGTGTGGTTCGCTATTAAGCTCTTCAGAAAATACAAAGATGCATGTCAACTTCTTTACAAAACCATTCAACTAGTCAAACTTCAAGACAGCAAGATTCAGAGCATTGTTTTTAACAACTTACAAGGACATTCATATTGTTATTTTCAAGAAAATTTCCTGTACTGCATGCCGCTGGATGAAAATCTGAATATAAAAAATCAAGTCCTCAACCAAATCCTTAAAATAAGAGCATTGACAGAAGACATTACTTTTAAACCAAAGCTTAAGCAGAAATCCATAATGAAAATAAATTTTGATGCTGAGTCTTGGGATTATCTTGTTTCTGTTGATGATATTCAGGTTGAGTTCCCAACAACTCTTTGCATAACGTCAGAAAATCTGAAAGAGTCTATTAAATCAAACCTAAACCTTTAGGTAATAGATATGCCTAACAATTCTCAATCAATTAACCTCAGAGGCATCTAAATAAGTTTATGTGACTATTTTATAAAATGAATATCTAGTATATTAGTTATACTTTTTGTTTATTTGTTTTTTTCTATAACTCCTGAATGAAATATTAATATTAAATTCCTAATTACATATACTTTCAGGGCGGAGGGGGGCAGTTAGTGAAATGGACTCAGGTTCCACGATTTAGGGGCCCTCAAACGCTAATGAACTTCCTATTAATACTTTTTTTTTTTTGTAATTAGTTAAGCAACTATTCAAAATGACTAAAAATACGCATAAAATTATTGTAATTCTTAAAAATTTGATTTACCTTAGTTTCAATAGTTTTTCTGTTTTTATCTTTGGAACATTTTTTTTCAACCAACTGCAAAAATCCAAGAAGCCTGTTACCATAAATTATATTTATATCTGTGGGCCCCTAAAATTATTATAGCACCCGGGCACCAAAAGTAGAAAATCGGGCTTTTAGACCACTAAAAAATATTTTATAAAACATATCAAAATGGCTAAAAAAGTGTGATTATTAAATCCAATTTCCCGAAGTGAAAGTAACATTAAAAAAAGTAAATGTTATTGTTTTGTGTTATTAGCATTGCAATAAACAAATGCCAGGGTGACTCTTTATGATTTTAAAAAAAAACACCTAGTAGGCAGTGGCCTAATGTGTAATCCTTATACAAGTACTAATACAAAAAAAAAAAAGTAAATTTAAAAAGATTTAAAACCATTTTCTGGGACGAACCCAGGCCTGTTTTAGTATCGCTGAAGCGGTATGGGCGCCCAAAAAAAAGCGCCCGAAAATTATTTTATCTTTTAGCTTTTCTTTTGTTTTTATAAGTTATAAAAAAAAAATTTCGGTTTTAAATGCA
This sequence comes from Hydra vulgaris, assembly GCF_038396675.1. Taxonomy (NCBI): domain Eukaryota; kingdom Metazoa; phylum Cnidaria; class Hydrozoa; order Anthoathecata; family Hydridae; genus Hydra; species Hydra vulgaris. The sequence continues at coordinate 8,727,259 of NC_088923.1, read as the reverse complement.
GTAGTGTATAAATAATTTTCACTTTATTTTAGTTACTTCTTTTTCAGAATGTTTTGTTTCTTTTACATATTCTTTTTGACTTTAAAAATAATAAAAATAACGATTACAATAACTAAATAAAAGTTTTATTAAAATCTTATTATTTTTAAACTTCAATGTCTTTAATGTTTAAAAAATCCATAGTAAATGTAACATTATTAAACATGAATTTTTTATATTAGACTTAATGAATAAAAAAATATATATATTTTAAATAATAATATGTTTTTTAATCAAAAAAATATAACATTTTTTGAATTATGTTTAGCGTTATTATCTCTTCTTTAATTATCTTTAATTTAAAAGGCGTCTTAAAATCACTTAAAAATTATTAACCTTTAGTATAAGTTAAATGAACAGATTTACTAATATTTAAATCAAGATTTTAAAATTAAAATAACAGTAAATAGGTTTAATGAATGCTTATGTTTTTTTATTTGAATTGTTATTCGAATACAAGACGTAAAACTTTTGTTAATTTTTAAAATATTATGCAATTCAATATATGTAAATAAGTTATGCAATATTGATTAAAAATTGTTTAAAGTATTTATAGATTTAATTACTAATTATTTAAAACACAAATAACTACTAAAATTAAATTTACTAAAATATAGTTAATGTTTAAAATACTTTAAACAATTTTCAATACTTATTTACAAATAGCGTGGTAATTGCAACAGAAACGTTTATTAAATTATTAAGTAACGTAATTTTCTTATTCAGGCCCGTAACAACCGGGGGGTCAGCAGGGGCATTTGCCCCCTCCCTCTTCCCCCCCCCCCCCCTTCCACAAATAATATTTCAAATAAAAAGTTTTTAGAAAAAAAAGTTAGTTTTTAGAAATAAGCAAACGATTACAAATTAAGTTATAAAAGAAAAAAAGGATAGAAAAGACCTAATTTGTTGTCCGTATTTTCGTCGTAAGTTTCTTTGACAAAAATTTGTGACCTACTACCATTTGATCTATAATATTGCCCCCCTCACTTCCCCCTCCCTCACAGTAGTAGTAAAAAAAAGAACTACCCCCCCCCCCTTCCCTGTATAATTTTTGTTCCTACGGGCCTGTTATGGTAACTAAAGAACATGGTTACGTCCACCGATAAATTCATGTATTCAAAGAAATGCTTTAAAACAACTTCTTACCTTCGGATAAAACTAAACAAGATAAACACAAATGATTAAAATGATGATAAATTTCATGAAACACTAAACAAGAATTCAAAAAGTTATTGAAAGTTTGTATTGAAAACTGAAAAACTCTCAGTGTAATTAAGGCGATTTACAAATTATTTGATAGATTTAGATCGTATAACTTTTTTTGTTTTAAATTTTTTAACATTTAAAGAAACTTTTCTTTTTTATATATATAATTTTCAAAACTTTTTACTACCACTAATAGTGAATCTAAAAAATACCATTTTGGAGTCTTTAGATCACTTTCGCTCGTCGGCGTTAACATGAATTTAGTTAAAACCTTATGAAAAAGTGCCTTAATTTTTTATAGATCATAGTTCTAATTGGTTCTGACCTATATTAACTATGTATAACTATCAAAATAGAATATTTCTATCAATTTTTACAAAAAGTACTAGAATTCCTACCAAGAAAGAACTTATAATTAAAAAAACTGCCAATAAATGATCAGAACAGATCATACATATTATTAAACTATGATGTTCATTTTACCTAAACAACGTATTTATTTAAAATCGTATTCAAATTTGAACATGTGATTGAGATTTTATGAAAATTTAAAAAAAAAAAAGCTTGATAATTAAAAGAAAATAAATTGTAGTATTTTTAAGTTTTAGTATTTATATATCCTTAAAAATAGGAACTAATAACGGAAAAAAAGAACATAAATAAAATAAAGTAATACATCTTGGATAAATTATCAAACGAGGAACAAATTATTTCAATAAAGCTTGTACGAGATATATTCAACGAAATGTTTATTATGCAACATAGTGATATTCTAAAACTAATAAGCGGAAATCTGAAGTTAACAAACGATAGAATTGATGGTCTGCAGAGATACGGAAGATAATAAACTAAGGCAGCTTGAGGATAGACAAAGAAGGAATAATCTTCAAATAGAGGGTTTATCGGAAAATGAAAATGAAAGTTGGGATGACACCGAACTAAAGGTATTAAATATTTTTGAAAAAAAACTTAATTTAAAAGGAATTGTGATTGAGCGAGCACACAGGTCAGGAAAAATTGAAGCAGGCAGACCAAGATCAATAGTAATGAAACTGTTAAATTACAAAGATAAAGTAAAAGTTTTAAAAAGTGCGAGTGAACTAAAAGGATCGGGAATATATATCAATGAGGATTATTCATCGGAAACTGCATCTATCAGGAAAAAACTATTCGAGCAGATGAAGATACATAGGAAAAATGGTATGTTTTCGGTTGTAATTTATGATAAATTAATAGTAAAAGAATTCAGGAAATTACCTCTTAAACTTTAATTATTTTATTTTGTACTTTAAGTATTTTGTTAGTATAACCTTTCTTGTTATTATGGAAGGTATAAATTTTTGTGAATTTAGTTTTAGGGCATTCCAGACAAATAAAAATATACTTTTAGAGAATCATTCAGATCCAGACGTTAATTTTTTTTAACACTGATGAAATATTTAGCAACATATGCCCTTCTTATTATAATTCCGATATTTCTAATCTTTCTGCTGATATAGATATTAATGAGTTCTCTATTTTACACCTAAATATTAGGAGCTTTCAAAAAAATTTTGATAAATTTAAAGATTTTTTATATAGTGTTGAAATTAATTTTAAAATTATTTGTCACACAGAGACCTTGTGTTGAGATAAACAAGTTGAAAAAGATTCAAATTTTCTACTACAAAACTATAAAGTTATTCATCAAGTCAGAAATTCTGAGACAATAGGTGGAGGAGTATGTATATTTATCCACAACTCTTTAAATTTTAAACCGCTAACCGATTTTAGTGCAACTAGTAATGATTGCGAATCATTAACGATTGAAGTTATAAATAAAATCACTAAAAACATCATTGTACATGTTGTGTACAGACCGCCATCTGGCAATAACAAATTTTTTGAAAAACACTTTAAAAATTTAATCAAAAACAAAACTTTATGTGACAAACGTGTCTTTTTTGTTGGGGATTTTAATTATAATGCGCTTGATTACGACACAAATAAAAATGTAAAAAATTTTATGAACATCATATTTCAAAATGGGTTTATTCCAACTATAAATAAACCAACACAACTTATTAGGAATAGCAACCTCAATTGATCAAATAATAATTAATGAATATACAAAAAATAAAATAAAAACTGGAATAATTATATCTGATATATCGGATCATTTTCCAATATTTATAATCGCGCATAAAGTGTCGAACACACCCCTCAAAAAAAAAATTATTATTACAAATCGAATACATAATGACATTTCTATTGAACTTTTTAATAATTCTATATTTTCTGAAAACTGGGATAAAATTCTACAAATTCAAACCACAGATACTGCTTATAACAGTTTCCTTCGAATATTCAAAAAACACTATGATAAAGCTTTCCCAGTGGTAACAAAAATTATTAAAACTAAAACATTTATAAACCCTTGGATTACACCAGGAATAATAAAATCATCAAAAAAAAAAAAAAACGATTGTATGAAGCGTTTCTGAAAAAAAGAACTTATGAAAATGAATTAAGGTATAAAAAATATAAAAGTCACTTTGAATCAATTATAAAGCTTTCAAAGAAATTATACTATTCAAATAAAATAATAAAATTTAAAGGCGATACTCAAAAAACGTGGCAAGTCATCAAAGAAGTAATTGGAAAAAAAACACTTAAGCTAAATGGTCTTCCAAAATAACTAAACTATCATCATCAATATATTACTAAAGAATCTATAATTGATTAAACATTTAATGCGGTGTTTGTCAATGCAGGTTTAAATTTAGCATCAAAATTACAACACAGTGAGTTTAACAAGGAGAAATACTTGACTCCTAGCAATTCAATTATGGAAAATGCTGAATTAACTGAAAAAGAATTATTAGATGCTGTGAGTTCATTAAAATTAAACAAAGCACAAGGGTTTGATAATGTTGGTAGTAATGTTGTAGTTAAATGTATTTTCTATATTAAAAAAGTTCTTTTGTATATATTTAATCTTTCGTTTAAACAAGAAGTCTTTCCAAAAAAACTTAAAATTGCAAGGGTAATACAAGTTTTTAAATCTGGAGATGATACTAATATTTCTAACTATAGACCTATTTCCATTCTTCCATGCTTCTCGAAAATACTAGAACGCATTATGTATAACAAATTATACTCATTTTTAGAAAAAAATAATATTCTCTATAACAAACAATTTGGCTTCAAAACAGGACACTCTACTGATCATGCAATTCTTCATCTCATGCAGATTATTTTTCAAGGTTTTGACAAAAACAAGTTCACTTTAGGTGTTTTCATAGATCTTAGTAAGACGTTCGACACTGTTGATCATAGTATTTTAATTAAAAAATTAGAAAACTACGGAATCAAAAATATAAATATAGCTTGGTTTAAAAGCTACTTATCTAATAGAAAACAATATATTTCATTCGGGAATGAAAAAACTAACAATATGTCAAATATTGTTAGTTTTTTTAACTTGCGGCGTTCCTCAAGGATCTATAATAGGACCACTTTTATTTTTAATCTATATTAATGATTTAAGCAAAGCTTCTAATATTCTAGATTCTATTTTATTTGCTGATGACACAAATTTATTTTATTCTCACAGTGATATAACAACATTATTTAAAACGGTCAACAATAAACTTCTAAAACTAACCGAATGGTTAAATATGAATAAACTTACAATTAATTTAACTAAAACTAATTAGACTATTTTTCATCGCCTCCATAAAAAAGATAAAATCCCTCTTGCACTTCCAAAAATTATTATTGGAGAATACATCGTAAAAAGAGAATGTTCAATGAAATTTCTTGGTGTAATTCTAGATGAAAACATAAATTGGAAAGACCACAAAAACATGATTGAAAATAAAATTTCTAAAAATATCGGATTACTCTATAAAGCAAAACCATACTTAGATCAATCATGTTTGTAATACATAAATTACTCATTTATTCATTCCTATCTGAATTATGCAAACATTGCCTGGTGCAATCACCAATAAGTCAAAGACAAAAAAGTATTTAGGAAACAAAAACATGCAATTAGATTATTATCAAATGCACACCGCTTCTCACATTCTGGACCATTGTTCAACAATCTAGAAATATCAAACTTGTACCAAATAAATATATATCATCTGCTAATTTTTATGTATAAAACTAATAATAATACAATATCAAATATCTTCAAAAAATTATTTAATAAAATTCAACACAAATACATGACTAAATATTCAAGTAACAACTTTGTACAACCCAAAACTATATATGAGTCAACCAAGTTCTCAATAACTATTAGAGGGCCTAATGTATGGAGTAAGATAATTAGTAATAATATTAAAAAACTTACAACTCTTGAACAATTTAAATAAAAGCTAAAACTATTACTTTTTAATAATGAAAAAACAGAGAATTTTTTTTAAATCTATCTATAAAAATGTTATATTTGAAAGTTATTTATTAGTGCATGCTTTGTTTGTCTGAAAAGGTCTAAAGTCTTTAATTACATACATTATATTCAATTATATTATGAAAAAGTATGTATGTGTATGTGTGTGTATATGTCTATATATGTATATATATGTATGTGTGTATATGTGTATGGGTGTGTGTGTGTGTGTGTGTATATGTATATATGTGTGTTTATGTATGTGTATATATACATATATGTATATGTGTATATATATATATATACATGTATATATATATATATATATATATATATATATATATATATATATATATATATATATATATATATATATATATATATATATATGTATATATAGTGTCTTCTGATTATAAATAAACCTTTATGTTTTCATTTTTCATGTTTTCTTTTTATGCTGTTGGTTTTGGTTTTCTTGAATGATTTATTACAATTTTACTTTAATGAATAACTTTTAAATTTGAATATATATAGCATTGCATGAGCGTAAGTTAATCTTCGTGTTATTGAGAAAAAACTACTTCTTTAACTTGTATTAAAAACAACTTTGAAAGACTTTAACTATTTTGCATTTTATATTAACTTCTTTGAAACATTTTTCTTTTTTCTCTCACTTTTAATTTTTAATTTTAGTTACAATGTATTTATATAAATGTCTAGAAAAAACAAGGGACTTGGTGATAAGGCAAATCTGTCTTCTTCTCGTCCTTGCTATTTTTATATATATTATGAAACAAGGAACTTGTAAATATTTGTACGGCTAAATAAAAAGAAAAAAAGTTTTTTCGCTACAAACATTTATATTTTATGATACAGCAAAATTTTTTTTTTTTTTTTTTTGTCTTTTCATAATTCACAGACCTGATCATTTAACGGAAATGTCGTAGTCAACTAAATATTATACAGACGCTCTGATTTTTAAAAAATGCCTTAACTACATCGTTGTTATATATTTTTGAGATGTTTGTCCGCATTTCGATCCCAGAATCCTTAGTTTTAACTTTATGTGCTTTTTAACCGCGTGACGAAAGTCAAACGCTACCCTTTTAAACAGTCAATGGATTTTTTGTTAACCCAGAGGAGAAAGTCAAAAAAAAAAACAACACGTTAACCGAACTAAAAACATTTACTTTGTCATGAGAAATATTATTTACGGCATTTTTATAGTGATAATTTACTACTTTTAATAATATTTAACTAACGGTATATATTCAAATCAAAGTTTAGAAAAAGCTTTTTTATATAAAAAAATAAAAGACATGCTTTAATGATATCAAATTAAATAGTTATAAAAAAGTCATTTCACGGGCAAATTTACTGTATTCCTAAATAATTTAACTGCGCATTTTAGCGAAACCACGTTAAATAATCTTTAATCCTTAAATCTAACAATTGTAACAGTTTGTGATCTGTAAATACGGAAGAATATTTATTTGAAAAAAATTTTTACTAACAATTAAACTTTTCGTTTAATAGTAATTGTATGCAGATAAATCGTAAAAAAAGTATTATGATGTTTTCGCAACAAAAAGAAAAGGAGAGAATTTATTAATTCGTGTCTAGCCTTTTTTTTGTTGCGTTAATTTACCTCCCCATGGCCGAAAAAACCTGTTTAGGCTACTTTAGTTGAGGTCACAACCCTCTATCAACTCTATAACTTCGAAACAAACCATAACGAACTGAACCGCTGCGCGAAGAAACAAGTTGAGTGGGGTACTACTAGGGTACCATTTATATATATATATATATATATATATATATATATATATATATATATATATATATATATATATATATATATATATATATATATATATATATATATATATATATATATATATATATATATATATATATATATATATATATATATATATATATATATATATATATATATATATGTATTTATATATATATATATATGTGTGTGTATATATATATATATATATATATATATATATATATACGCACACATATATATATATATATACATATATATATATATATATATATATATATATATATATATATATATATATATATATATATATATATATATATATATATATATATATACACACACATATATATATATATATATATATATATATATATATATATATATACATATATATATATATATATATATATATATATATATATATATATATATATATATATATATATATATATATACACACACATATATATATATATATATATATATATATATATTATATTGAAATCTATCATTATATATATATAAATATAATATAATAATATAAATAATATATATATATATATATAAATAAGTTATATTGAATTATACTATTTGTATTATAAATATATATTAAAATCTCGTATTTCATCTCATAAATTAGGCACTCGTGACATCAGGAGAATCTTTAACAGTATCAATCATAAGGGCAAATCAACTTTTAAAGATTGTCATTTTTGTCGTAGTCGATGTCTGTTTCATGTCGTTTCTTTTTGTCAATCTTAACAAAAGTTTCATTACAAAAACTACTTTTTTTATTACTTGGTATTCGACCGAATATTGCAAACTATTCGGCCGAATACCATATTGTTACAAAAAAAATCGGCGTATTTGATACTTAAAGTCTAAAGTGCTAAGTTATTATAACAACACTTTTATCATTTGATGATAGCAAATGATTGCAAATTCCTCATAAAATATATATATTTTCAAAAATAGCCATTTACTATGTACACTGCCATTGGCAAACAATAAAAATTTTTTCCAAGTTCTGTTACGATGATGTTTTGTACTTGCTGACCACAATTTGTAAGGGTTTGTTGACCAATTTAGGCGAATAGTATTACGTAAAAGCTCATTTAATTTGCAAATGACTTTGCTTTTCCACATCTTCATATGTGCCCATATTTTTTGTAGAGATTGGTTTAATCATTTTTATTTACATTACTTTTTCTTACTAAATGGAGATAAATCATCACTGGTGTTACTAGACACCGGTGGAGATTCATCAGTGTCAAGCAGCCTTTCACTGAGAAAGATTACCTTTCTCTAAATTAATCTTTTTCAGAGCTTTCATACTTTTTGGTGTTTTACTCGTTGGGTTTTAACTAACCCCTTGAAATTAGTTTTTAAAAAACGCGCATCAATAAAATAGCCTTCCGTATAATTGACATTTCCATTAAAGTTAAATCATAAGTTAAATCAAAAGTTCTGGTTTTAGTCACCCTGGAAAAGTTATCATATTTAACAAGTTTAGAGTTCTTTGTGCCATACCTATCAATAACAACTTTTCAAATTACTTCAGAAGTGCAAGATATACCTGAGCTGGTTATTTTCGTAATCTTTTTGAATGGTTTAAAGAGTATGAAACTATTATACATGACTGTAATGAAAACAACTTGATGTAACAGTCAACAAATTATTCGCGCTGTAACACCACCGAGTTACAAATTAGACATTAACGTACACAGCCTAGTAAACGTATTCACTTCAATGAACCAAAAGTGTCACCGAATATTCGGTGCTTCGGGCAAGTGAGTATATGGTATTCGGCAAAATCACTATTTGTAAAACCTCTACATTTATTTTAAAAAACAGTGCATGACTGCATGCGGTCGCACTTAAAAACGCGTGTTAGCTTCATTTTATTAAGCTTAGTAAAATTATATAACGCACAACAGGGTACTAATCATTAAACGAAGTGTATACTACTTTACATGCTTTTTAAAGATTTCTTTTGAATAATTGTAAGGAATAAAATCTTCATAGATCAAATAATGGTTTTATTTTTTATATTTTTAAACACACTTTTGTAAGTAACAAACTGTCTGGTCGTCCTGCTGGGCAACTGACATTTTTTTTTTCAATCGCCCTTGGAAAAAACGAATCGTTCAGTGCCACCAGACAACCATGAGAGAACACCCCTGCTTTTGATAATGTTAAAACGATTGTTAATGTTATAGTAAAAACCAAGTTTAGTATTATTGATTTTAAAGGTTCTGTCGATTGGGCATTTATTAAATTTACCTTGTGTAAAAAAGACATGAAACAACAAAAAGGAGGTATGAAAGCCTGCATACGTTTCCTTATAAAAAATGGGAGTATATAAGGAACTATTTACAGCGTGTATGTTAATGTCCAAGAAAGAGATTTTAGATTCCTTTACCGTAAAAAAAGATTTTTAAATATGTCTTTTATTAATATAGTCAAAAAACTGGCATGCATCATTTTCTGATGGCAATGCAGCAAAAAAGTCATCAACATAGCATTTGTAAACACTATGTTGATAACATTTTAGCCAATGTTTCTGTTAGCAATAGTTTATTTCTTAAGTTCGGTTGGCTATATCAGACTCTTGTTTAACTCTTATTTTAAAAAGTCATCAATATTATTGTGTATGTCTATGTCATTAATATCCTATAACACCAGCATATTCAATAACAATCAAAAAAAGTCAAGACGAAACGTTTGGTAGAGTTAGAGTTTATCTTGCTTCTCAAACAACCAGCATTACCTTGTATGCTCATCAACAAGATTGTTTAGTTGTTCAAATTTCAAACTTAATAAATATTTATTTCAATGAATTGAAGAAATGGCTAAAAAAAAACATATTTTGACAATTTTCGCCAGATGGCAAGTTGCCTTATCATGCATGAGCATATCAAACTTTCTAATTTGAAACCAATTAGAAAAATTATTATATCATATTAAATAGAAGGAGAATCATAAAAAATATAGACATATTCATAGCAAGTAATTAAACACTTTGTTAAAACAAATGAAAATACGAAAGCTTGGTTTAGATTATATTCACAGTCTGTAAACTTCAGTATTATTTTTTGTGGTGATTACCAGCATAACCCTTTCGAGGTAAAAATGCATACATATGGCAGATTAACTTTTCAAAATATAAAAAGTTTTTAATTTTGTCCAAGGGAGATTTCAGTCTTTAATGATTTCAATGAAAAACATTTTTTAATTAGCACCTTTTAAACAAAATTTTTTTTCATATAATATTAAACTTTTTATGTTAAATAAAAAAGTCTGTTTTTACTACACGATACACAATACTGTTTTCACTGCACACATTAAATAAAACTTTATAATATAATTTTTAATAATATTATAAATTTAAAAGGTTTTTTAATGACTTCATAAATGAATGCGCAAGATATTTCTTTGCAAATTGACACAGTGAAAAGCATTTGTATGTTAAGCAACCTTTTACTTCCAGCCAAAACTATAAAAACTTCTTTAAAATGTATTCAACAACCCTCTAAAAAAATGCGTAGTTTCATTTGTGGGATCAAATCCAGAACAAGGTTTGAGTCTTCAGCCATAATCAAAGAAGCTTCGATCAACTTGTTAAAATTAATCAACAAACGACAACAAACTTGTTGTAATTCAATAGCATTGCTTAAATATCCACATATTATTGCTGTCACAGAGACCTGGTTCACTCCAATCTCTTTGATTCAATTAGACAGTTATTCAGTATATCTACGCAATATAGAATAAAGAGGTGGTGGGGTTGCAATTTATATTAGAAATGATATCAAATTGTTGGAATGTAAATTTAATAACAACCAAAAAAGCGAACAAGTTTTGTGTCAGGTGAGTATTGGCTAAGAGCGCATACTCATTGGCTGTGTCTATCGTCATCATGACATCAATCAAGAATCTAATATAGTTATTAACAAATCATATGCGCGTGCAAAGTTATTTGTAGAAAATACACTAACACTGTAATATTTGGTGACTTCAATCACAACGATACTATTTGGTCTATTTTTTGAAGCATATTTACAAAAATAAATAATCAAGCCATGATTTTCTTAATCTTTTCAACGACTGTTTCTATACTAGTGGTGTAAATTCTCCGATAAAATTTGATTCAAAATTTACCTGTAAATTTTAATTCAAAGAGGGTAAATTTTCCTTAAAAAATTTTTTTTTAAGAATAATAAAAATAAGTAAAAAAAATTTCAAAATTTACTAGGCGGTAAATTTTCAAAATTTTCCGTTAAATTTTACCTTCGCAACTCTATTCTATATGCAATTTGTTCGTGAGACAAATTTTTAAAATAATAACCTTGACATCTTGCTCTGTGATGATCCAAATTGAATAGACAAAGTCAACGTTAGACCACCCCTCAGTTGCACACAAAAAAATCACTTACACAATATCTTATTTGGGAGTTCAGATTAAAAAAATTGCGTTGAAATTAGTAAGTGTCTTCATACTGTTGATAGAGCTAAATTATTTTATGGCAAGTTAACTGACAAATGTTTCGAACTTTTCCGTTTAGAATATAATAAAACTGTGCGACTTATGTATACCAAAACGTACCGCTAGATTTTGTTACAATAAATGCAATCCTAAATGGTTTAATCCTGCTATTAAAGAAGCTTGCAGAGAAAAATTTAGTCTATTTAAGAAAATTTAATGCGCTTCATCTAAACATAAAGATACTGTACGCGTTCTTTATAATAAGCAAATTTGTATCGTTAAAAAACTAGTTACAACTGCTATCAATAAATACGAGAATTACCTTATTTCAAATTGTAAACCCAATCCGAAATGGCTCTATTCATTTGTAAACTGTCAAAAATCTTGTGAAATTGTAATTTGTTCTATTTATCAATTGCAGAATGTTTCAATCTTCAATTTTTCAAAATTGTTCTCTCCCATCACAAGTAACTTAAGTTTAGCAATGTTTAGTATTAATGCAATCTGTTCTCCAGACGTCAGCTCTTTATTCTCTAGCAAAAATTTAGAAACTTTATCATCATCCCTTGATACTTCAAAGATATTTTAAAAAATTGCTGAGCTAGTTTCAGTAAGCCACTTCTACTTATATTTAAATGCTCCATAGTTTCTGATTAAATTCCATCGTATTGGAAGCTTGCAAATGTCTTACCCATTCACAAGAAAGGTTGTCGTACTATCGTACTAGAAACCTATTGGCCTATTTCACTAACTTCTGTCGTTTGTAAGATTATGGAAAAGATACTTCGTTTTTATCTAATTTCTGTAAGTTATTTGCTGATGACACTCAATTAATTGCAAAAATCGAAAGTTCATCTGATCTAGAACTAGTCTAAAAAGATATTGATCTCTTACTGCATTGGTCTAAGCTTTGGGGCATGGAATCTATTATAAATAAATGCAAAGTAATAAGCTTTTATGGTGATTTCGATGTTTTAGACTACTCTTTTGGTACGCTTAACTTATTAAACAGTCTTATTCCTTTTGAAAATGTTGATATTAAAAAGTCACTAGGAATTTATTTTAACAATAAACTTAAGTGGTCTGATCAAATAAGTAATGCAGCATTAAAAGCTCACCAGATGCTTGGTATTCTTAAAAGAGCTTTTATTAACTGGAATCCTATTATGTTTATAAAACTATATACTACCTATATGGGGTAGTTATTACTTTAAATAGGGGTTCCAGTATGGAACTCCTATTTAATTAAAAATATTGAGAGACTCGAAAAAATTCAACGCAGAGCAACTAAACTTGCACCTAAGTTAAGAAACATGAACTTCAAATCTCGATTGGCAAATTTGGGATTAACAACACTTTTAGAATGACAAATGAAATGTGATTTGATTCAGTATTTTAAAATCTACAAGAATTTTAATAAAGTCAAGTTCCTAAATCCAAGTATAACACCTACTTGTTATCAAACTGTCTTGCAGGAAACTTACGAATCAAAATCCACAACCATGCCATTATCAGAGAAATTTTAAATAATTTACACAGACATAACTTCTTACTTAGTAGAATTGCATCCCAATGGAACGCCTTGCCTTTCTTTGTTGTTCCCTCACATTCTGTCATCGAGTTTAAAAACAAATACAATAATTTTTGTCGCTCCACAAGAATAAAGTCTACTATAGCATGGCATCTTTAGATGTCCTGTTCATAGAAGCTAACTACTTCTATTGTAGATTATTTATAACAATAATAATAACAATAATAATAACAATAATAATAATAATAATAATAACCAAGGCTTTCAAACCTTCATCAGGCTGTTTGCTTAAATGTCATCGAACTCCAGACAAAAGATAAGATCACATGATATTTTGAAATTGCTTGTATTGCTTGTATTGCTCAATCAAATCTCAATTACTTAATGTTTTATTTGGTGATTACTTAATGTTTTTATACGCAATTGCTTAATGTTTTTATTCGCACTTACTTAATGTTTTTATTCGAAATTACTTAATGTTTTAAAGATTTCTTTTGTGATTGCAATAAATAATGTATCTTAAGCGATTGAATTCCTGTGAATTTTTGGAGTCTTGTTAATGGCTAAATGTTTCATACTCCTCCTTTGATATACTAAAAAAGATATTTTTAAACAACCCTTTGATATTTTAAAAACAACCCTGCATTAATAATTTCAATATTGATGAGATAACTTATTGAATTTTCCATTTTGAGCAGAAAGACCAAATGAATGAAAACAAGATTCAGTCAAGCACTTATTAAATAGTTTAGAGATAATTGAAAAGAGTTTTGAACTAACTGTTGGTAAGATTATGACAGGAATGTTGTCTGGGCACATATAAACCACATGTATGCACATATAAACCATAGATAAGTTTAATAGAGAAACAACTTTAGAAAAAAAAATCTAGAGTGGTTTGAATATTTAATAGATATCCAAATTACTCTAGATTAGTTGCCAGAAGAGTGTGTCCATTCGATTCGAGAGACCAATTAGAGAAAACGTTCTTTGCAAATAACTCTGCCTTATCCTTGGGAGAGGTAATTAGATAAGACCCATATCTTCGAGATGGAATGTTAGACATACCTTTGTCTAACATTCTTTGTAATCACAGAACCATTAAACTGAGCGTTAGAGTTTTACCCTCATTCGGAGATAACAGGAAGAGTTGCATAGCCACAACCACAAGTAAAAATTTATGACTTCAGTCAAAAAGTTCCAGCGTTTAACATCCTCGACAAGAAACAATGTAAAGCATGATTACATCTACGCCAGTCTAACAAATTAAGAATGGTTGTAAGACTTGTCAACAGAACTGTTCTGCTTACCCTAAAGTTTTTGCCTGAAGGCCTTCCAGTTATTGAGCTGTACCCTCATTTGAAGGTAACAGGAAGAGCTGCATAGCCACTATCAAGAAGACATAAGCAAAAATCTATGAGTACAGTCTAAAAGATCTAGCATTCATCATCCTTGTCAAGAAACAATGTAAAACATGATTTCATCTACGCCAGTCTAACAAACAAAGAAGGGGTGTAAGACTTGTCAATAGAACTTTTCTTCCTACCCTAAAATTTGTCTGGAGGCATTCTACGAGACAGTAGTTGGATGCAGTTAATATCTTCCCAAGAAGAATATTTTTATTGAGATACCATCTCTAGTCTTTTCTTAAGCAAGCGCCTTAAGGCAAGAGTATTTTTATTCAGATTTTTCTTCTTCCAGTCTTTAATTAGAAAAGTGATTTTTTCAAGGCAGCAGAACGCGGAATATGTTGTACTGAATTACATGTTACTAGCAGAAGGGTGATTGTGATGATCATGAACCTGACTTGACCCAGAGTATTTAAAAGAAGTTACTTTCGCACGCAATACTCTTACATATTTAAGTGGAGAAATTGGGTATGCATTAAGAAAAACATTTCATTTAACATATTTAAACATAACTTATGTACCTACATAAAGTTAAGGGTGAGCTGACACCTATCGAGAGGTTCATACACAACACAAAGATACAAACTTATGGATGAATGAAAACTGTACCCGAGGTTCTGAAACATACAGTATATATGTATAGAAAAATACAATACATATACTGTATGTTTCTATTCAGTGACAATTACAGTTGATCTAACACAGTAACTAATCCACGTTCAACTATATAACAAACAAAAATGGATACTACTACATGCATGACAGATATTAGATAGTATTGATAACAAGAAGTTCACTTCTTCTAGCCTTTGTTTAGAAAGTGAATCCTACAAGGCAGCAGGACAGGTTGTACTGGATAACATGTTACCAGTAGCAGGGTAATCATGATGATCCTAGACCTGACCTGACTTTAAATGCTTGGCATTTTGATTATTTATCATTATTTTTTCACATGTTAGGTAAAAAAAAATGATAACAAAATTGTGATCAAACTGTTAGAATATTTTTTTGCTTTGATGTACCTAAAAGCTGCTTTCTGGTTATTTTTTTGATAAAAAAAAATCAAAAACTCATGTCAGATGCTATAATGGCTTATTTTTCAACTAGAAGTTGAACATTTTGGAGTTGAATTAGTCCGATATAAAGTTTTTTGTGAAAGTAGAAACTTCTTATTGGCTATAAGCTACTTTCTTGACATCTCTATACCCAGCAGGCACAATACGTAAAAAAGACGTATTATTTCTATCTTAAACATGTCTTGTCTAGCGCAGATGAGAAAAAAACATATTTTAAACGTTTTTTAAAGTCGGTATATTATGTCATCTTCATATTACGCATAAAATATGTTTTATTCCCAGCTGAGCTAGACAAGACGTTTTTTAGATTAGAAGAACACGTTTTTATTTAGTCATTCCATAGTAGTGGTTCTCAACCTGTGGGTCGCATCCCCGCCAGGGGTCGAATTTCCCAGGGGTCGCCTAAGACTATCGAAATATGGGGATTTTTGTCTCTATTCTAACATGATGTTATTGTACAAATTTTTTTCAGTGGTAGTTGTCGTAAATAATCACTCGACAAACTTAATGGGACTAATTGAATAGGCTAATACTGAATAATATAATCATGAGGATGCTAATTAATGCAATCATACTTGAAAGAAAATAATTAAGAGATCTATATATAACTAGACTCGATTATTCAAAATATAAATATGACAGAATTCTTGAGGGGATGGAGAATTATAAGAGAGGTTTCAATAAGAGTGTTAGAAATTCATGATCTATATACATCAATTTCTTGGTGGACACCCTCGCAAGTGTGAGGTACGTCATGCTTTTCAAATTTTCATATAAGTATGCAACATGAATATAGTAAATACGTGATATAGAAAAGTAAATATAAATGCAAGTCATAAAAATAAAAATTCATTTACTTGTAATTTAATTATAATTACAAATCTATTTTGAATGTAATTACATATTGTTTTGTGATTAAACATAAAACTTTAGCTATGTTCAGTTTTTACAATGAAAATAATTCCTGTATATGCGAAAATTTATACTGCGAAATACAATTTTATATTATAACAACAGCATAAGTACAGTTACTTAGGCCTATAAGCGTAAATAATTTCACAGTTGGGGTCGCTATATCATAGGGGTTGTATTAAAAGGGTCGCGGCAATGTAAAGGTTGAGAACCGCTGTTCTAAACACTTGAAAACTTAAATCGAAATTATTTTAAAATGCTTTCGTAATTAGGAGGATTTTGATAAACGCCATTTTTTTAACTTTGAATTAAACTACTTCGTAAAGTGATCGTTTGTCTAATATAATATATAGTTATAGTTAACATAGGAAAACCTAATGAAAACCTGGCAATTTTTGGGCTAAAAACTGGGTTCATGAAATATACTATTTTTCTATCATAAAAATCTACTTTTTACTAATAAATAACATAATAGCATAACTAGGTACTTTAAAAAGGTGTAATTATGTTTTTTTTTTTTATATAGCTACTTTATTGCATTAATAATGATGCATTTAGCTAATATTAATTAAAACATTACAACTATTGTAACAACGAAGATCGACTCTTTATTATAATGGCTTATTTTAATAAATGTTATTTTTGTATAAAAATCACATTATTTTTAGAAATTGTTGAACTTTTGAATTGCAAAGTCGTGGTAAGATTAGTGTTAACAAAGTAAAATTAAAACTTTGACTAGTGACAAGAGTGGTTTTAAAAGAATTCAAACAAAGATTTAAAAAAATCAAGAAAAAGATATATAACCTTTATGCACAAATAAGTAGTAAGTTCATAATATCTTGAACTTGATTTGTAATATGCTATATGTGCAACATGATGTAACTACTTTTTGCTCTAATTACTTGTACACACACAAACACACACACACACACACACACACACACACACACACACACACACACACACACACACACACACACAAACACACACACACACACACACACACACACACACAGACTCACACACACACACACATATATATATATATATATATATATATATACTCACATTTGTATATATAGATTTTAGAATAAAGAAAACAGCTTTTATTTCAAAATTTGTTTTAGCTTTGAATTTAAGGTTAGGGTCTAATGTTTGGTTGTAATTGAATTTATTTTTTTATAGTTATAAGTAAATTAAATAAAAATATATGGCTTATTTTCGGAGGTACAGAAGGGTGCAGGTGAACTATCTGCTTTTTTAAAAGATAAATTTCTATACCCAGTCACATCTATACTAAACAGTGAACTCTCTCACACAGAAAATAATTGCTTAATTAACAATGCTGAAAAATTATTTAGAAAAAGAAATCGAATATGATTCTAACTTTAGTGAAGAAAACACATCTTCAGATTTTGATTTTTGTTATAACAATGAAGATAATATTGATAAAAAAGATAATCCAACTTTAAGCCAAGATTTAGCTGTCATTGAAAGTAAGTATAATCTTCCCAGACTTTGTACAAATGAGTTACTAGCCATGCTTAGAAAACAAGGGCATATACTCCCAAAAGATGCTTGTACCTTACTTAAGACACCCAAGCATTTTGAATGTGAGGAAACGTGTGAGGGTCGCTACATTTATTTTGGAATAAAAAATGGCATTAAAAAAAGTTGCAAATAATACCCAACTACACTAATAAAAATAGTAAGATAGAACTTTGTGTTAATGTTAATGGAGTTCCCATATTTAAATCATCTAAGGTTCAGATATGGCCTATCCTTGGTTTATTTGATGCTTCTAATGTTTTTATGATAGCTCTTTTTTGCGGTATGTCTAAATCTAGTTCTCCTTCTGAGTATTTAAAAGACCTTATTGCTGAAATTAGTTTACTTAAAGCTAAAGGCATTACTTATAAAAGTTGCACTTATGAATTTTCCACTAAATCTTTTATTTGTGATGCTCCTGCTCGTGCCTTTCTTAAGGAAACTATTAGCCATAGAGGCTTTTATTCATGTGAACAATGTGAAATTAAGGGGTCATATATAGATAACAGAGTAATATTTAATGACAATAAAGATTTTTCACTTCGTAATACTACTGACTTTAATAATTTTAAATACAAAAATACTCATCAACATTTTTTGAGTTCTCTTGTTAATTCTCAAGTTAGTTTAAACGATTTTGTTTTGGATTATATGCATTTGGTATGTCTTGGTGTTGTGAAAAGGTTACTCAATTTTCTAAAAAGTGGACCAAAATCATGTAAACTATCGACCACTTAAGTAAAAGCTATTACTGATTGTCTTTTAGCATTAAATGGTAAACTACCATCAGAATTTGCAAGGCAACCAAGATCACCTTAATTTTGCTCATTCGTTATCATCATGTTTTGTAAAAAGTTTTAAGCATTTCTATGATAATAGTTTTTGTGTTTTAATGTACATAGTTTATCACATATTCATGAAGATGTTATTAGTATGCAGTGTTCACTTAACAAAGTTTTTGCATTTCCTTTTGAAAACTATATGAAGGTGTTAAAATTTTTTGTTAGAAATTCGAAAAATCCTATTGTTCAAGTGGCAAAACGTCAAGCTGAATTAGTGAGTATTACACATCAAATTCGAGTTGCTAAAACTAATATTCCATCTATATGCTTTCGTAATTCAGTCTTTCAAATTGAAAATGGTTTTTATTTTCTTAAAGAAAAACAAGATAATGGATATTATGTTTGTTCAACTAAAACTTGGCCTTGCTTTTTCCCCTTTAATTCAAATCTAGTTTCATTATTGAAATTTTAATTTAATGTTTAATATGATCCTTTAATGTTTTTAATGATTATTTTTAGCACATCTAAAAGTTTTGAATTTTAATAATTTTAAATTTGATTTTTTTAATTAAATTCATCTTAATGTGAATTTTAAATGAAATATTACAAATGTTAATAAAAAATACAAATGCTAATTAAAAATATTACAAATGCTAATTAATAATCTATGTTATATATTTTGATTTATCTTTTTTTTTATAAATTTAAAATTTTTTAATTTAATTTATATAATAACAAAGTAAATTTATAACTAATACATTTTTTAAATAATTATATTTAATTCTGGTAACAATTTAAAAACATTTCGATTTTAGTTGTGAATATGATTTAAACATATCTTTAATAGTTAATTATCTGGTTATATATATAATTTTTTTTGTACCATTTCATTTTTTAGATTGTTCAGTGTTGAGCTATGATCAAAAATGAATTTGAAGGGAAAGGACCGTTAAAGTACCTCAAAAAAAAAGATTTCCTTTGACAAATTAGAGTACAGTAGTGCAATTTACAGTGAGATCTGTTATAATTATCTGTACTAACGGTTTTATATAGTATATACATATGTATAATGTATTATATTTATAATAATAATATATATAATAATATATATAATAAATAATATATATATATATAAATAATAATATATATAATAATATTAATAAAATTATAAGCGCAGTTATGGCCAAATGGTCAAATGCTGATCAAAGATCTATACGAAAATTGTAGGAAACAAGTTGAAAAATTCACCCACTGAGTTAAAACTTTCGCCAAAATAGATTTAATTAATTTCATTTTATATTCATTAGGTGATACATATATATAATTTATTATAAAATATATATATAATTTACTGTATATATTATTTTATCAGAAATTTTGAATTTAAACTAAAAATTTATGTGTCGTTTTTTATGGTTTGAATTTATTAAAAAGACCCAATGTTTATAAACATTGCTAAACCGCTAAATTTAGCGGTTTAAAAGATATCTTTAAAACACGTATCTTTAGATTTGCGTTCTATACTAAAAAATAACGCATTTTAGACATTTTATGTAAGTTTTGAAAAACGTTTAAAATACGTTTTTTTACTTGAGATAACACACGTATTTTCAAGACGCCTTATTAACGACTTATCGATATGTGTTCTCAGATTTGCGTTCTACTATACAAAGACGTATTAGGAGCGATTTCAATATGCGTATTTAAAACGTTTTAAAAACGTTTTTTTTTCTGGTGGGTATATGTGAAAATGTATTAAACTTTATTGGTGTTTTATCTAGATCTTTCTCACATGGACTGTAACTGTAGAGTTGACAATAAAGGTGGTTTATTGGAGACTATAAATCTGTTCGAAATAAAAATGCATTTTGTGCTACTATGCTGCTTAAAATACACACACACACACACACACACACACACACACACACACACACACACACACACACACACACACACACACACACACACACACACACACACACACATTAACAAGTTACAAAGCATATAGCCTAATAGATAACTAGTTATGAACTATCTCCATTTCATTACATTCATTAATAATTATACATTTTAAATTCTGCTGTTTTCACCTTTTTTTATTATCCTAACTTCCAATTATTACTTCCGAGATAAGAAAAATTTACAAAACAAAGATTATTGAACAAATTTACAATTCTAAAAACCAAGGACAAATCAAGACCTTACTTTGAATGATAAAAATTTAAAAAAATTAAAATTAATTGGTTTTAGATCTTAAAAACCTAATCAAACCGGATCACCTATCATATTAAATGAAAGGTTTTGGCCAGGTTATAGCTTTATTTAAATAAAAATAGTAAAAAATAAAAAAAAATTAGTAAAAAAAAAAGCTATTCCATTTTCTAAAGTTCCCTTAAAACTAAAATTATCACTTTCATATTTTTTATTATTACTTAAAAAGAAGAAAAATATTGGTGCACTTAATAAAGTGCACTTTTTAAATTCTTATCTACATTAAATTAAAGTTGTTATCTTATATTTGTTATCTATAATTTTCTATCAGTGATTTATTTTTATCTGTTATTAAAAGCTAATAATTAAAATTACAATTTTACTTCAAAAAAATCTCACTTTTAGGATTTTTATGCTCAACTTTATCCATTTCACACATAGTCTCAATTGGAAAGCCATTCGAAATAATTTTGAATACACCAGTTTGAGTGAAACCATTATTGTAATGTTCTTGGCAACTTTTTGTAATTCCTGCTGCTAAAAAAATAACTATATATATATATATAAATATATATATATATATAAATATATATATATATATATATATATATATATATATATATATATATATATATATATATATATATATATATATATATATATATATATAAATTATGTTAGTGTGTTTTACAAATAGAGTGCTCAATGTTCTTAAAGAACAGAACAATAATAAATTAGTAAAAAACACTTATCTAACTTTTTTCTTCAACTTGAAGTTTCATATATATATATATATATATATATATATATATATATATATATATATATATATATATATATATATATATATATATATATATATATATATATATATATATATATATATATATATTAGGGTGTTCCAAAAAACAATTTTTTTTGAAAATGTCTGCTGATACCCCCTTAATGTGTTCTATATAATAAATTAATACTAATTTAATAAATTTTTGAATAAAAAAATTTTTAAGGGTTACTCAAGACCCTTAAACATCAGACGGGTCCCTAATATTTTGAAAAAAAAAGTTCTTTAAAAGCATATTATGTTGGGTCTAAAAAGAAGCAGAATTTTACAAAACATCCAAAAACAATAATCATTTTATATAAAGATTACTGTTTTAAATTTTATGGCTTAAAAACAATCGTTTTTTAACAAAAAATAAAAAAGGTAAATACTTTCATAGTTTTTTTAAATAAACTTTTTTTATTTATGTTTTCATAAATTTTTTTTATTATTTTTTAAAATTTTTATAAAATTTCACTTCTTTTAAGACACAATATTATATGCTTTTAAAAAAAAAATTGTTTTTAAATATTAGGGACCCGTCTGATGTTTAAGGGTCTTGAAGCAACCCCTAAAATTTTTTTTGTTTAAAAATTTTTTAAATTTAGTATCAACTTATGACATAGAACACATTTAGGGGTATCAGCAGACTTTTCAAAAAATGTTTTCGGAAAATCCTACTATATGTATATATATATATATATATATATATATATATATGTATATATATATATATATATATATATATATATATATATATATATGTATATGTATATATATATATACATATATATATACATATACATATATATATACATATAAATATATACATATATATATATATATATACATATATATATACATATATACACATATATATATATTTATATATATATATATATATATATATATATATATATATATATATATATGTATGTATGTATGTATATATATATACATATTTATATATATATACATATATATATATATATATATATATATATATATGTATGTATGTATGTATATATATATACATATATGTATGTATGTATATATATACATATATATATATATACATATATATATACATATATATATATATATATATATATATATATATATATATATATATATATATATATATAGTATGTATGTATGTATGTATATATATATATATATATATATATATATATATATATATATATATATATATATGTATGTATGTATATACATATAGAAAAATACATATATGCAAGTAAATGTCAAAGAAATAAGTCTCTAAATGCTTGGGTTAATTGTTAGTCCCATTTTATGAATCGGAATGACTTTCCACTTTAATGATAAAGCACCAGTTTTGAATCAAGCAAATAGTTTAAGGAGCTAAATTATTAGCGGAATGCTTTAGTAGAACGTTTGAATGCCATCCGGACCATTAGATGTGGTTAGTTTAAGCACCCTTTGTGCTTTTTCTACGATAGAAAGCAGGAAGTTAATGAACATCAGACAAGTTGAATGTGCGTTGACACGATCTATAAACTTAGGTAACAAGCAATTACCGATTATAAAAACACTTACAAAAAAGTTATTAAAATTATGAGATATTTCTTCTTTGTTTTAAGAAAGTGTATTATCAGATCGAATAATCTCATTGAGTTTACTACTTGAGTTCAGTTTGCCATTTACAAAATAAAATAAAGTACCAAGGTTCCTCTTTCGTAACATCATTAGTTTATTTGATGCATAATGTTTTTAATGGCAGCAGAACATTTTGAGACAATTGATTTATAAGCTGCTTTGTTATCAGGTTAACCTGATATTTTTGATCTCTTCCATGCAATTACTTTGTCATTTATCAATATACTAACATAATGAGGCAGAGCCGACAACACCGGGGAGGGCCGAGGGGTACTCGCCCCACTTTTTTTCTTTTCATCATTATTATATAAGTACCTTAAATTATGAGTAAATGGAATTACATATTGGTCACTGTTCATAATAAGTGGTTTAATGCAGAAATCCCTTATAAACGATGAGGAAGAACACGAAACAAGATTTAAGTTGTTATTTTTGCGAGTTGATTGGTCAAAATACTAAGTAAGACCATAGTTGTTTAAAAAACATAAAAAAAAGTCATCCATAGCACTATCCGGACCATCAAAAATAGTGCCAATCTAGATCAGGTAAGTAAAAAATATCATAGTATAACCACACTTCTTTCATTGAAACACATCATAACAAAACAATTGACACTAGTTTCCAAATTGTCATTGGCTTTTTTACTACCACTGCAATAATAACCGATAATTTCGAATATATGACACTAATGTTTATATCTACACAGGCAATTTCCAATTTATGAAACTCAGGTGGTATATCAACCTTTGTATATTGTATAAAACTGCTAAAAAATATTGCTACTCCACCACATTTACTTCTTCTGTCAGCGAAGGACAGCATAATGTCCAGTGCAGACAACTGTTATTTAACTAAGTTTCGACAACACAAAAAACACTAAGATTCTGAGAATTTAGAAATTTTATTACATATACTGCGAATATAAGTAAGTGCCGATTTTCCATTATTTTTATTAGTGAGGTTTTATTATTCCAAGAAGTTTTATTAGTTATCGATTGCATCTTCAAGATGCAATAGATAAAAACAAAAAAAATTAAAAATATGTACTAAAATATTTTAACTTTAACTTATAAAGATTCAAAAATTGATACATATAACGTCCTAAATGACTATTTGGAAAATAGACTTTTTTAAACACATTAATTCAATTTTTAGCACATTAACTTAATGTTGATATATTAAATGATGAAATGTATCAACTTTCATTAATAATTTTTGTTTTAAGTTTGGCCATCACCTAAGTCTTTATGTACAGTATTGGACAAAACATTTGCAACCAACATCAAACAATGCTAAAAAGTGTTCCTAATTTCACATGTCTTAAAAACGAAACGAACTATACTACCACAGCAAATAGTTCAGGAGTCTGGAGTCATAGCATGCCATGACATGAGCAATCAGCTGACAGGTGACAGCACACAGGCAGAATTTCGTTGACAAGTGCCATTTTGCAGCGGACAAAACAAGTGCAACTTTTTTGGTTTGTTTCATTTTCTTAAGTCTGGTTCGTGTCAACGTAATGGAAGTTTTTTAATAATTAAAGGAAGTATCCAGAAGTTTCCAGAAGTTTTCAGAAGCATGCAAAAGCTTCCAGAAGTTTCCAGAAGAAGCATCTGGAAGCATCCAGTAGTATCCAGAAATATCCAGAAACATTCAGAAGCATCCAGACGCATCCAGAAGCTTCCAGAAGCATCGAAAAGAAGCATCTAGAATCTTCCAGAACAGGTTCACACAGCTTCATTTTACTATATAAGAGACATGTAAATCGACATGTAATTCAGTCAGTATTATCAAAACAGTTTATCGAAGTGAGTTTTATCAAAGTGTTTTATCGAAGAACATCAATAAAAGAAGTGAAATACAACAAGTGTTTCATTACATCAATACAGTCCACATCCAACCAAGACGTTGTGTTCCACAGAGCATTATTGTATCATCACAAGGTAAATGTAACACGGTAAGCCTTGAGAAGCGTGATTACTTATTTTTATTATTTTTATGACTTCAAGTGCAAAAATGGCTACCGGCAGTCTTGGATTGGAACTAAGAAAGAAAATTATTGGCGATTACATAAGTGGAATGTCACAAAAAAGTATTTGTGATAAATATCGCGTGAAAAAATGGACCGTATCAAGACTATGTTCCAAACATCGTTCTACGGGGAGGTCGGCAGCACATAACAAAGGTGGAAGACCGCGTTCCACCACTTCTAGAGAGGATTCTATGATCGTAAGATCCGTCAAGAAGGATCCCTGGATATCATCAGTCAAGATGCAAAAGATATTCGAGCTGCCTGTATCGGACCGAACAATCAGACGACGTGCTGTTGAAGCCGGATTGTTTTCTTGACGCCCTGCAAAGAAACCGCTGATTTTACTAAAAAACCAGAAAAAAAAAAGACTCCTGTTTGCTACATCTCATATTGACTGGAATGTGCAGAAATGGCGAACTGTCCTGTTCAGTGATGAATCGAAGTTCAACATCATTGGGAGCGATGGCATTTGCCGTGTACGTCAACCGGCCAGAAAACGCCTTGATTTACGTTACTGCCATAAGACCGCGAAGCATGGTGGAGGCAATGTAATGGCCTGGGGGTGTTTTTCTGCTAACGGTCTAGGTCCAATACATCGAATCGATGGAATAATGGACCATTTCATGTATAAAAATATCCTGAAATATGTTATGTTACATCATGCTGAATGGAATATGCCAATAAAAATGGGTTTTTCAGCAAGAAAACGATCCGAAACACACTGCAAAAGTAGTCAAGCAGTGGTTTCAAGACAACCACCTATCGGTGATGGATTGGCCGCCTCAATCTCCGGATCTCAACCCTATCGAGAACCTGTGGGAGATCG
Source organism: Hydra vulgaris (assembly GCF_038396675.1). Lineage (NCBI taxonomy): Eukaryota > Metazoa > Cnidaria > Hydrozoa > Anthoathecata > Hydridae > Hydra > Hydra vulgaris. Next base: position 8,700,561 of record NC_088923.1, on the reverse strand, counting down.
TCAACCGCAGAATTGATCGTGAAGGTGTTCGTAATAAGGATCAACTGTTTAAACAAATTCAACAGGCCTGGGCAGCGATTCCACAAAGTTTCATTGATCACCTGATCGAATCTATGCCTCAAAGATGCAAGGCTGTGATCGACAACAAAGGATTTGCCACGAAATATTGATAGCGAAATACAGCTTGGTCAACATTTTGTCGAGTTGCACTTGTTTTGTCCAGAAGAAAACCAACTTTTTTAAATACTTTTGATTAATTTATTAATTTTCGCGCACAAACAACGAACTTTGTGATGAATAAAACTTGAAGAACTTTGTCTCTAAACAGTTACATAGTTATTTCTCTAAATTGAAAAAATGCAGCACTTTTATATAAAGAAACTAGTATCCACTTAGTATATTACTCTTGGGTTTGATGCAATAACACAAAAAAGTGTTCTTACAAACAGTTTTCATATAGCGTTTAAAGATTAATGCCTAGTCAATGATTTGGACCAACTGCCTTGTAAAACAGCTGGAAAACATATTACTAATCCCATTGATCATGGCTTTTATTTATTCTTATTTTTACTTAAACCTCTTCGTTTTTAAATTCTTATTTTCACTTGAATCTCGCAATTAAATTAACAGAAAAATACTAACACAATTTCTGATGGAGTTGCTGTTGGCATGAATCGATTAAATATCAGAGCATATGCACATGTAATAGTCTCCCCTCACAGTTAAAATCTCTCCCTACATTTTCCAAATTCAAAAACAGTCTTTTTAATTTTTTATTAAAGAAGTATTCTTGCTAATTTCTATGCTGCTCTACTACTAACTATCTACTATCCATCTTAACCTTATTCACTTCAATGCTGGTCTATAACTACTAATAATTGATCTTTTCTAAAATTCTTTTCTACTACTTTCTTCATTTCAATGCTGATTTATTACTACTAATACTTGCTCTTTCTTAACTTTTTCTCAAATTAATATCACTATTCTATTTCCAACTCTCACTATTATAAATATTGCTATTTTTTATTATTGTTATTATTATTATTATTGTTGCTATTGTTGTTATTATTACTATTAATATTATTGTTATCATTGTTATTATTGTTATTATTATTGTTATTATTATTATTATTATTATTATTATTATTATTATTATTATTATTATTATTATTATTATTATTATTATTAATAATAGAATTGTTATCTTTATCGTTTGTATTATTATTTTGATTATTATTACCAATAACTGGAGTTTTTATTATTATTACCTATTATTTTTACCGATACTTATATAACTACATTATTTACAATGTTGTTACTGTATATTATTATAATCTACCTCTCTTTTATTGCTATATTTCAATTAGGTATATAAAAGTCTTTTATTCTAGATAGATGTATAAAAGTAATTTGAATTTTGTCCTAAATTATCAAACTTCTTACTTAATTATTATTCCAAAAGTTTTTCGTTTAAGTAATGTACTTTTTTACGTTTTTTTTTTTTGTTTTTTTTTGTTGTTGTTTTTTTGTTGTTTTTTTTGTTTGTTTTTTGTTTTTTTAGATTGGTGTTTTAATTTCTTATTATGGTGTTTACTTAAAATTAGTACTTGTACTATATGTAAATATCCCAGGAAATGTAAAATCTATTTCAGAATACATCTGATTTGATTTGATCTTATTCATCTTATCATGAGCAAAGTATACGCCACCTGGAAGAAATATTTTAATGAAATAAACTACCATTTTCACCCTCTTAATACAATTGCCACATCTTGCTGTTCAGCAATGAGGCCTTCAGAAAATAAGAGTTTTTAGAAATGATTGCATGGCAACCTTGGTTAATTTTGCTATAAAAAAATGTAAAGATGTAAAGACATAAAAGATGGTCAACAAGAATTTGTAAATTTTTTAGACAATAACAAATTACCATGAGGTATTATTCTAAGGTATCGTTAAAACCTCCTTCACATTCTTTTGCATACTTATTTTATTTTAACAAAGCAAAGTGTAAAAGCAACTCTTTGAGCGATATTTTGTAATACAACCGCAATCAAACAAATGTCTGTGTTTGCAGTATTTGGAAGACTTCTTACTGGACCCTGGATAAAAACATTTTATGTCACATAAGATCATGCAATTTTTTATCGTGTTGTTTTGTTGGCAGAATGTTTTTTTTCTTGGTTTTTTAAAAATTGCCATGATTATAAAGTCAAACACTTTATAATCAGAAACAAGTTTATTCTTCATTGATGAAGAGCTTCTTAAAATGACTTCTGCTTGTCTTATATCAGTGGAAAATTTTTCAAAGAGATAATAAAACAGATATTTCTCATTTACTACTACAGAAACATTTATAGAGGAGAAAACAAGTGCAAGACTTCACAATATAGACAGTGAGTGTTAAACAAAAGTTATGAAAACTTTAGTTGAGAAAAACTTTATTTTGATCACAGTTTCTTCAACAAATCTATGTACAGAAATACAAGGAGCGCAAGTTTTAAATAAAGTATGCTCTGGAGTTAGCATGGCTTTGTTATTAATGATGTGATATAACTAAAGCAATTATTAAAATTATTGTAGCGGCTTTCAAAAATATAAGGTCACTTAAATTTTTACGCAATTATTTAGATTTTTAAGCAATTATTTAAATTACTTTTAATATTTTTATAAAAATAAAAAAAAAGATTTTTTACTAAATTTTTATTTGGAATTGTTTAAAAATATAAGGTTACGCTTGGGAGGCTCAATAAGTGCGTATTAGCATAAGTGCGCTGAAGGAATTTTCAAAAACTGGCATAAGCGCAAATTGGAATAAGTGCACACTTATATCAGTTCGCATTTATTCCAATGCTTGCAAATTTTTTTGGCGCACTTATGACGATTCTCACTTATGCCAGTTTTTGCAACTGCATTGCACTTATGCAAATTTCGCACTTACGCCAGTTACGCCAGTTCGTTCGATGTTTGCTTCCTCTCTTCCTCCCTTTCACCTCCCTTTTTTTGGGTAAAAAAGGGAGGTGAAAGGGAAATAAAAGTATAAAAAATATATATATATATATAAAGTTTTTTGACGCTCCCAGATAAAATCCGACTTCACTATTCCTGACCTTAATGTTTAAAATAAAATCGTAAAATTTAAAAAGATGCTTAATACGTATATTACCTAAATTTTTTATTTATGAGACAAATCTCTCCAAAATTTGTTTATTTTACTTAACTTTTTACTTAATCAAAACATAACTACTACCTGTTGAAAAATGGTGTTATACCTGTTGTGCAGTTACATATATGCTGTCGCCGATTTTTTGCTGAGCATGATGGATAGCATTTGCATTTTCCACAAGGCTTCGATGTTAAACTGCAGCTGAGAGAACATTTTGGCTAAAGAAAATAAATTTTGAAGTCTGCATAGTTTAACTTTATTATATGTAATTTAAATCCTTGAAAAACTTTTCATGCTATTAGAGAAATTTTTCGACTATTAAAACATATAAACTTACAAAAACAACTCATATTAATAGTTATTTTCAAGACTTTACACAGATTTGAGACAAATACAAAGTACGCTGTCGACATTGCACTTAATATATATATATATATATATATATATATATATATATATATAATATATATAAATATATATATATATATATATATATATATATATATATATATATATATATATATATATATATATTTATTTATTTATTTATTTATATATATATAAACACACACACAATGCTTTCAAAAAAAATAGGCGCTGCAAAATTTTGTTTCTTAAAGCATATTTAAACTGCCATAAAATAAAAACTAAAGATGATATTAAACAATCTTTTTTTATTTGCGAGAAAAATCTATTTTAAACAAATTTTTTTTGCATGCAGCACATCTTTTTTGCATTGATTTTACAAGATTGTTCAAGATTTCTTTTGAAACTCCTTTCCAAATGGTATCTAATTCTTAGTTTAGGCTATTTATGGATCATATTTTCCATTCAAGCCTAAATAGATTCAATTGGATTCAAATTTAGTAATAAATCTGGTATAGCTGACCAGGCAAATAAATCTACTTTAATTTCTTTCATCCATGCTTTTACTGTTCGAGCTGTGTGGGCAGGCGCCAAATCTTGTTGAAATTGCCACCATTTGTTTCAATAGATCAACATGTCCACTGATGGAACCTTGCTGTTCTCTAGCGTCGCTATATATTTATGTTGGTTGATTGGACCTGTATAAATGTTACACACTCCTTCTCCGTTTTAATTAAAACAGTTCCAAAAACTAAAACTCTCGCCGCCACTTTTCGGTAAAACGAAGCGATTACTATACTTTTCCAATTTAAATCTTTTAACAAGAACTTTGCTTTTTCTATTTACTACTTCAAAGTTACTTTCATCACTAAAAATTACTTGCTCCGACTTCTTTAAAGACCACCCAGCCTTGTGAGCCGATCTCTGGCTGTCAACATAGGTTTTCTAACAGCTTATAAACACCAATTTTTTTGTCTTGATAAAATATTTCTAACTGTATTTGACAAAATATGTTTTTCACGGTTCGCGTTGAATGCGTTAGTAAGTTCACAAAAATTTAATCTCGGATTGGCTCTTACTTGATGAAATGTAAGACTCTTTTTGCGCTCAGTAGTTTTTTTTAACCTTCCTGATCCTGTATGACGTTGGATACCAACTGTTGTTTTAAATATCTTTAGAGTAAATCTAACGCGATTTTCTGAAATTTTGTATTTCCTTGCAATTTATCTATTACTGATCAAAGTGGCAATTAATAGGTATAAGCCATCCTTCATACCTATTATTTGCCACTTTGTTTCTTTGCTTACTGCTTTTCGACCCATTTTTATGTATATTTATTTTTAGGTCTTATCAAATTATTTAAAAAAGCTTTAAATGAAACTTTTCAAATTAACATATAAATTAATAAAACAATTATGAATAACAGCTGGGTCAACAAGAAAGTAAAACGGGAATCAATATATATATATATATATATATATATATATATATATATATATATATATATATATATATATATATATATATATATACATATATATATATATATATATATATATATATATATATATATATATATATATATATATATATATATATATATATATATATATATATATATATATATATATATATATATATATATATATATATATATATATATATGAACTCAGAAAACAAAATTTCCCGTAAATTTTCCGTAAATAACAAAAACAAGAAATACCGTACTGGTTTTGTAGAAACAAAGAGATTTCCTTTTGCCAACTGAGTTGGTGGAGAATCTTCTCTAAAAAATCGACAAATTATAGTTGTATTGCTCACAATTTGGATATCTATAGATTTACATCTATCAAAAATATTATAACAAGCTGTAATGCAATCTTTGTAATCCCTGTGTGTTTCCACAAGACTTGTACTATATGTTATTTGTCTATCTTGAAAAACAGTGAATGAGTAGCGAGATGATAACTTTCTTTCTGGATAAATAAACTGCGCCTTTGAGTTTGTTAAGAAAGTAGATACACAAAACAAGAAGACAGGTAACATTTTTTTCTTTTTTGTGTTGAGTCTTGATAAAATTAAAAAAAAATGATTGTAATATTAATATACTTTACATTCTTAAATATTTTATTTAGCGAACCGTTAGTGGTATGCGCCATAAGTGGTCGTTCATTTATTACTAATGTTGTGTAGTAACAGTAAAAAAAAGGAATGTCATCAGCTTTCTAGCTCTAGTAATTTCTAAAAGTACTGACGTTGGCTAGCTATTGGTGCATACCACTAATGGTCAATCTATCTTATTATATCAAAAATTAATATAATAAGATAGATTGACCATTATTTAAAAAATTATTACAATTGAAAAACTAATCAGGCTGCCAAAGTTAAATGAAAAATCAAGACTAAGTTTTAAATCTTTAAATAAACGAAAATGGTATATGTATTAGAATAAAGAATATAGGAATAAATATATATAAAAATATTCTATATACATTAAAATAAAAAGTATATAACTTTGCAAAAAAGATTACACGCGGAAAATTGTATGTAATTTTTTTATATTTTTTAAATCAATTTTTTGTTCTATATATATATATATACATATATATATATATATATATATATATATATATATATATATATATATATATATATATATATATATATATATATAGATATACATATACATATATATATGTATACAAATGTATATATATATGCATACATATATACATATATATATATATATATATATATATATATATATATATATATATATATATATATACATATATAAATATATATATATATATATATATAAATATATATATATATATATATATAAATATATATATATATATATATATATATATATATATATATATATATATAAATATATATATATATATATATATATATATATATATATATATATATATATATATAATATATAAATATATATATATATATTTCCAAATTTTCTTTTCTGCACAATATAAATAAAACAATCAAGAAATAAGACCGATTTTCTCCACTTATTAATAAAAACCATTTTTTGAACATATAAAATTACAATACATGTTTCGACTATTTTATAGTCATCTTCAGTTGGGTTAAAAAAAAACTTATTTAAATTTATATACAAACATCCTACGGTAATAAAATATAGTAGTAGTAGTAGTAGTAATAGTAGTAGTAGTAGTAGTTGTAGTAGTAGTAGTAGTAGTAGTAGTAGTAGTAGTAGTAGTAGTAGTAGTAGTAGTAGTAGTAGTAGTAGTAGTAGTAGTAGTAGTAGTAGTAGTAGTAGTAGTAGTAGTAGTAGTAGTAGTAGTAGTAGTAGTAGTAGTAGTAGTAGTAGTAGTTGTTGTAGTAGTAGTAGTTTTATTTATATCAATATGTAAAAATTTACATTGACATATAGTATGAAGTATAAAGTTTGTACTTAATTTTTTTTTTTAGTTATAATCTCGATACTTATGCGGGTTATTTAAAATTTCCACATCAAGCTGAGCCTCGAAACTGTTAGCAGATGAAGCGCATACAATTTCTGACAGCATTGCATTTCAATGATTCGCTATTCTATTTGTAAAAAACTGGTGCTTTTGCTCGCAATTTTGAGCAAATTTACGAGCCATTTTTTAGATGATGTTCACTAGTTTTTATTTTATTTGACACCCCAACACGATGGACATAGAGTTCACTCCAAAAGACAATATCTATATTGTTAATAACATTATAGGCCTGTATCAGATCTCCCCTAATGCAACGGGTTTCTAAGGAAGTTAAGTCTAGTATACTCAGACGATCTTTGTATGACATATGACGGTACGAAGTTATTAAACGGGTAGCGCTTCTGTGTACTTTCTCGATTTTATCAATATCTATTCATGAAGATGGGTTGCTGGCTGCTACCGCAAATTCCAGATGAGGCCGTACAAAGGCTGTGTATAGAATTTTAAGTAGTTGCGGAGTAACCGAAAGGAACCATATCAAACACTTTACTGAAGTCTATAAAAGTCCATAGAAACCTTGTCAGATAATGCTTTTGACATCACGCCAATCGACTCCAAAAAATTAGTCACACTCGCTTTTTTATTGACGAAACCATGTTGATTTAAGTTTGATATAAGTTTTAACTTTTTTTGTTAATTACGACAAAATAGGCAATAGCAAAAAAATACAATAAAAAAGTTATTAAATTATACTTAAATTATTTATTTAAAATTAGAGCTCACTGCAAAAAAGATTCAAAAATAGTGGTAGCATTTATGTTTATTAAACCAATATATATATATATATATATATATATATATATATATATATATATATATATATATATATATATATATATATATATATATATATATATATATATATATATATATATATATATATATATATATATATATATAAAGACATTAAACTAAATGATTCAATTAAGTATTTCAAAATTAATCACAAAATCTGATGAAGTTTAAAAGTTTAAATGTCATAAAAGTAAAGCTTCATACATAGCCTATATAATATCTAATACTTTGCCTACGCGAAGCCTTCTACGGCTTCTTAAATTTATTATAGATTTAAAAGATTTAAATCATTAAAAATTTAAATGAAATATTTTTTCTTTCATAAAAGTAAAATCTACAGTTATAAATCTAAAAAATCTAACTAAACGTTGATTATTGGAGTAAAATTTTAAATCATTTGGCGACACTAAAATATTATTCTAATACACCCATAAACTTGTTGTAATTCAAAACTAAGAAAACTTTAATGAAATTTATTATGTCAATTAAAGATTAAAACCATTAATAATTAACACTTGGTATCTAACTAAAAATTTTTCGAAAACTTAGTTTAGATTGAAATAATATTAAACTCACAGCATGCAACATGAAATGAAACATCGGTTGTTTGATTATATTTTAATGAGGTGTTTTCCTGTATCGAAGAAACATTAACAGCTAGAACGATGTTTGAAAAGACGTTTTGTCAGCCGAAAACCAAGAGGTCGTATGTCCACTTTTCTGTATTTCCGAGAAAATCAAGTTTTAAAATTTAATTTGTTAAGACTTATAGCCAGAATGTGCGACTAATTTTTTTAATATTTTTAAAAGTTGTATCATTCTTAAAACTAGATTTATTGGACACATACTCCATTGATTGTTAAATATTTATTGATAATTATCAGAAAAAACACATAATGTGGACATACGACCTCTTGGTTCTCGGCTGACGGTTTATAAATTCAAGTTTTTAATAAAATATCTTAAAATAACAATAAATTAAAATTATTTTAATTATAGTTGTATAATTAAAATAGTTGACATTTTGCTTTTTAATTCAAGAAGAGATTTTGTGTCAGGTTATTTAGGCTCAAAAATGCATAACAAGCCAAGTGGTACTACAAAAGGCGATCAACAACATCAAAATTTTAATCATCGCAACAACGGAGATTGGTTTACAATAAAACTTTATTATTGGCTGCGGGTAGGAAGCCAAGTGAGATATAATGAAACCGATTGTGTTTCTTTCTGATGGCCATTCTTTACGGTTCGCCTTTAAAAAAATTTATTTTTATGTAAAAAGAATATCACTTTATTTGTATTTGCACCTAAATCACTTTGAAACAAATGAAATCATAAAGGTACTTGACCAAGCAAATCAGTAGTTCTATCAATACTACAATAACTTACAAGATGAACTTTTTAATGCTTTGCAAATAATAAATTAAAGGAAATTCATGAATATCTTAAAATATGCGACAAGATAAATTTGAACAAGCTGCTCACTTGAAGAATAATTCTGATGATTTCGACTTTGTTATTGTTTTTTTACTTCTACTACTCCAAAAAAAACTGGAAATGTAACTTTAAAGGAAGTACCCATAGCAATAAATATAAGATATGGTTTAGCCAAATACTGGAAACCGATGTCATGATATGTCTATCATTTATTGGGAAATCGTATGAGAAAACTCTCGATTTTGCATAAGTGCTTAGTTTACTTTCAGTAACGGAATTAAACACAAAGAGATCAACTAAAATTAAAAAGGATCACTAATACTTTCGAAAGTGTCTTCTCTTGTAAAATTGAAAAAGAAAAAGTATTATAAGACAGAGATAAGAAAGGAACATGAACTTCGACAAAAGGAACTGTTTCTTTTTATTTCTGCTAACTCCAGTTCTCTTTCGTAAGAGTGTCTCGCAAAACCCTTTGAGGAGTAACCTTAGTGTCATGACATTCTTATATATGATTGCATTAAAATTGCTTGTCACATTAATAACAAGAAACCAAACACAATTTTTCTTTCATCTTAAGCACCATCTAATGGTACCCTAAAAAAGAAACTCTTTTTTGATTCTGAGGCAGATATAATAAACTTTTCTGAGAAAAAAATTAAAGGGTCCATACGGCATTAACTCTTTTTTTTTTTAAACAAAAAACTTTATTTGCAATTACTTTTTTGGCATTTTCAGATTAAAAAAGTGGTAAATTTTTCATTAACTTGACATCTAAGATGTCTATAGATACGGATTGACAAGAACTTAGTTAGTATCCCTTCGCGCATGTTTGACATGAACTCTTGGCAGCCAATGCAACTGAGGTAATGAACGAGAGAGTAGCTTTATTTAAAAGAAAATGTGAACAAAAATGTATGCAAATATCTAACTTATGTAAACTTGTAATGGTAAAACATATTGAAACATAAATCAAGTTTTACAGTTTTACTTTCACTTGAAAATTGTATTGCGGCAACATCTCCTTAAGATTTGATCGATAGTATCTCCTTAATTTTAATTTATAGAACTTGTTTAACTTTTAATAAAGTTTTTTGTTTATTAAATGGAGTTAAAACCTAACTAATACAATACAATTAATACTCCTTGGTGGCCGAAGTGGTTAGCTTGCAGAGTTTCTGAAGCAAAGCGCTGTGGCTCACATCCTACCACTGGAAACTTTTTTTCTTAACACCTTTTTTAATTTTTCAAAAATACAAAATAAAACACTTTTGAAGTTTTATAGATATTATATACTTAACATAAATAAAGATATTATAAACTATAACAAACGAAAGGAAGATAACTTTTCAAAAAGCCTAAAATTTTTAAAAACATCAAAACACCGGGAGAAATTTGCGAACGGTCTAAAAAAAATTATTGTCTGAAACTTAATAAAGAAAAATTTAATAAAACAGTTTTGCTATTCCAGAAAGTGCAGCTGTGGAGGCGAAAAAAAATAATCACGTAACAAGAAAAAAACGTTAAAGTTTTAACAATTTTAAGCCTTTTTTTTTTTTTTTTTTTTGCTATAAATATTAGGGGTGTACCGATGCTTGCATCGGTCCTGGTAACAATCGTCCGATTGTTTTGAAAAATCAGTTTTTTTATATTGTATGTACATTTACAACCAACATCGAATAATGCTAAAAAGTGTTCCTAATTTAACATGTCTTAAAAACGAAACGAACTATACTACCACAGCAAACAGTTCAGGAGTCTGGAGTCATAGCATGCCATGACATGAGCAATCAGCTGACAGGTGACAGCACACAGGCAGAACTTCGTTGACAAGTGCCATTTTGCAGCGGACAAAACAAGTGCAACTTTTTTGGTTTGTTTCATTTTCTTAAGTCTGGTCCGTGTCAACGTCAAGGAAGTTTTTTAATAATTATTGGCAGTATCCAGAAGTTTCCAGAAGCATGCAGAAGCTTCAAGAAGTTTCCAGAAGAAGCATCTGGAAGTATCCAGTAGCATCCAAAAAAATCCAGAAACATTCAGAAGCATCCAGACGCATCCAGAAGCTTCCAGAAGCATCGAAAAGTAGCATCTAGAATCTTCCAGAACAGGTTCACACAGCTTCATTTTACTATATAAGAGACATGTAAATCGACATGTAATTTAGTCAGTATATAGAAGTCAATCAGTCAGTATTATCAAGACAGTTTATCGAAGTGAGTTTTATCAAAATGTTTTATCGAAGAGCGTCAATACAAGAAGTGAAATACAACAAGTGTTTCATTACATCAATACAGTCCACATCCAACCAAGACGTTGCGTTCCACAGAGCATTATTGTATCATCACAAGGTAAATGCAACACGGTAAGCTTTAAGAAGCGTGATTATTTATTTTTATTATTTTTATGACTTCAAGTGCAAAACTGGCTACCGGCAGTCTTGGATTGGAACTAAGAAAGAAAATTATTGGCGATTACATAAGTGGAATGTCACAAAAAAGTATTTGTGATAAATATCGCGTGAAAAAATGGACCGTATCAAGACTATGTTCCAAACATTGTTCTACGGGGAGGTCGGTAGCAGATAACAAAGGTGGAAGACCGCGTTCCACCATTTCTAGAGAGGATTCTATGATCGTCAGATCTGTCAAAAAGGATCCCTGGATATCATCAGTCAAGATACAAAAGCTGTTAGAGCTGCCTGTATCGGGCCGAACAATCAGACGACGTGCTGTTGAAGCCGGATTGTTTTCTCGACGCCCTGCAAAGAAACCGCTGATTTCACTAAAAAACCAGAAGAAAAGACTCCTGTTTGCTACATCTCATATTGACTGGAATGTGCAGAAATGGCGAACTGTCCTGTTCAGTGATGAATCAAAGTTCAACATCATTGGGAGCGATGGCATTTGCCGTGTACGTCAACCGGCCAGAAAACGCCTTGATTTACGTTACTGCCATAAGACCGCGAAGCATGGTGGAGGCAATGTAACGGTCTAGGTCCAATACATCGAAACGATGGAATAATGGACCGTTTCATGCATAAAAACATCCTGAAAGATGTTATGTTACCTCATGCTAAATGTAATATCCCAATAAAATGAGTTTTTCAGCAAGACAACGATTCGAAACACACTGCAAAAGTAGTCAAGCAGTGGTTTCAAGACAACCACCTATCGATAATGGAGTGGCCGCCTTAATCTCCGGATCTCAACCTTATCGAGAACCAGTGGAAGATCGTCAACCGCAGAATTAATTGTGAAGGTGTTTGTAATAAGGATCAACTGCTTAAACAAATTCAACAGGCCTGGGCAGCGACTCCACAAAGTTTCATTGATCACCTGATCAAATCTATGCCTCGAAGATGCAAGGCTGTGGTCGACAACAAAGGATTTGCCACAAAATATTGATAGCGAAATACAGCTTGGTCAACATTTTGTCGAGCTGCACTTGTTTTGTCCAGAAGAAAATCAACTTTTTTTAATACTATTGATTAATTTATTAATTTTCGTGTACAAATAATGAACTTTGAGATGAATAAAAATTGAGAACTTTGTCTCTAAACAGTTACATAGTTATTTCTCTAAATTGAAAAAATGCAGCACTTTTATATAAAGAAACAAAATTAGCATTATTTGGTTGCACTCGTTTTGTCCGATACTGTATATATATATATATATATATATATATATATATATATATATATATATATATATATATATATATATATATATATATATATATATATATATATATATATATATATATATATATATATATATATATATAGAGAGAGAGAGAGAGAGAGAGAGAGAGATTTAAAATTTCTAACTAACTTATGCAAAGCAACTAAGCGTTAAAATATTTAAAGCAAATAAGCAAGCATTAAAATTAAGCAAACTTTATCAACCAAGCAAGCTTTAAAAGCTTGCTTGGTATCGATCCCGATGCATCGGTATCGGCCTGTACCATTCGAGATCTGCATCGGCAAAAAGTAGGCATCAGTGCACCCATAATAAATATATACGGCCAGATTGTAAAAATTAAAAATATATTGTTCTATGGAGCGGATTCGAACCCCCATAAAATGATACCGATGACAGCCCATTAAACCACTAATAATTGAAAAACAAACCAATTTACAATTTCTTATACCAATTGCAATTAGTCAACGCTTTTCAAGCGGGTTCTTTAAATAAGCGCAGCTTTATTGCATGGCGTCAAATATAACATAATATAACATTAAGCAAATATGTTATATGCAAATGTAAAAAATTCACTTATATAACGTTTTATACAGAATAGTGTGTGATATAAGAAAACTTCTCTTACAATTACAAGTCGTTTTTGCTCAAGCTGTTTTAATTTGAATTTTTGTATTTATGTTATTGTATTTAAAGAAATTGAAAAAAAAAATAATAATAACACAAAACATAATGTCTCATTCAAGTAGAAAACTTGAAATTTCAATTTTAGATTTGCTCCTCTCTTGATAATTTCTGATTGCTAAAGTTACTTCCTATTCTTAGTTCCGTCATTTGTTTAGCGTTCCGCAAAAACGTCTTTAGCATATGTTGATTTTGCAGGTGGTATATGGAGCAATCGTGTATAGTATATTTATAATATAAGAAAACTTTAAAATTTTATTTTAACAATTAGAGTCTTTTTAACTATATATATATATATATATATATATATATATATATATATATATATATATATATATATATATATATATATATATATATATATATATATATATATATATATATATATATATACATATATATATATATATATATATATATATATATATATATTTATATATATATATATATATATATATATATATATATATATATTTGTTTGTTTGTTCTTTATTACAATATTTAAGATACAAATACAAACTTAAAAGATAAAAATTACAAGTGAAGATATCGTAAAAATAAATAAATAAAAAGTAAATAAAGAACGCGGATACTCAAAGAAGACCATTGGGTCTTGTCACAGAGAATATATATATGTATACATACATATATATATATATATATATATATATATATATATATATATATATATATATATATATATATATATATATATATATATATATATATATATATATATATATAAATTATGTTAGCGTGCTCTACAAATAGAGCGCTCAATGTTCTTAAAGAACAGAGCAATAATAAATTAGTAAAAACCCTTATCTAACTTTTCTTCAACAAGTTGTTTCGCCATCAGCTTCCTGATGAGCCTACTGATGGCCAAACAACTTATCGAAGAAAATAAGATAAATTTTTTCACTAATTTATATACATACATATATATATATATATATATGTGTGTGTGTATATATACATATATATATATATATATATATATATATATATATATATATATATATATATATATATATATATATATATATATATATATATTTGTATAATGTTTTTTGTTTTATTAAAGCACCAAAAATTATATTTTTTGTTTAACAGTGATCAATAATATGAAAACAAATGTTTTGTAGATCCGATGTATTTAATAAATATTAAAATGAAGAAAATACAAAATTTTTGTCGCTACTCAGAGTTTCTTTCCTAGCGGCAATCATCAGCCATATATTTTTAAATCAAGAAATTAAAGGTTCAGTCTTAGGTACATTACTGTTTGTTCTATACGTTAATGATCTTCCCGACAAATTGGAACATCAGATCAAGTTTTATGCTGATGAAATCAAAATTATTGGCGTCATAAATTTTGACCGGGACGCGGAGAGTCTCCAAGCAGACTTGGACAAAGCTAGCACTAGCACACAGTTGCTAGCACATAACCTAAAGATCATGAGCCAGCAATGCATACTGAAACAAACTGAAAAGTGTAAAGTCATGCATACTGGCCGAAGAAAAAAGTATCAAAATGAGACTATTTCATGACAAGACCAGACGGCCTGCCACTTGCAATAAAAGTTACTCATTTAGAGAGAGATCTTGGAGTTCTTATCTCGGATGATCTTAAACTCAATACTCAAGTTTTAGCTGCTGTGGTGAACGCTAATTGCTCCTTTAGGGGACTAAAAAAACCTTTTCGCAGCCGTAGTTTTTCACTGTGGAAAGAACTGTACACCACATATATTCGTTCTTAACCCGAGTACGTCATCGAAGCGTGGTCACCGTACCAACGGGCAGGCATAGAAGCGCTAAAAAAAGTTCAAAATTGTGCCACAAAAACAATTTCTAAGATTAAGCATTTCACCACCAAGCAGCGAAGAGTCATGTTAGGTCTTGCGACACTTGAAGAAAGAAGAAAAAAAGGTGATTTAGTTTTAATTTTCAATTTCATGCAAGAAATTGATGAAATAAACTTTCACGTACCATTCAATCGTCCTTCTTCGTCAAAGTATATTATGTGTGGTCATAATTAACAACTTGCACAGCAAAGAGTACTCAATTGCATGCCAAGAGAGAAATTCTTCACGAACCGTGTTGTATTGCAGTGAAATACCCTGCCGCAAATAGTAATTGACGCGATTTTGGTCAACATGTTTAAAAATCGACATGATGAACATTTAAATAAGTCAAAAGAGAATTTTTAATTGATATCTGGAATTAAACTCTCTTCACCTATGTTTCTGGTATTCTGTTATGTTCTTAAAGTATGGTAATTGTGTCGCAGATGTGCACAAGTATCTTAAGACTGTTAGTATAGAGGTGCCTAATGCATCTTCGCTGATAATTTAAACATGGCGAACATTTAAGATTTTTTAAAACAGTATAATTTTTTTACGGATTGTTGTAAATATTTTAAATTATTGACCACCAAAATAAACTAAAATAAACTGAACTAAACTGTTGTCATTGTTTTAAATGTCAGGTCAGGTTATCCTGCAACTGGTAATATGTAACCCAGTACAACCTGCTTCATGTTCTGCTACCTTGTGAGGTACACTTTACTAGGCAAAAACTAGGAGATGCGAACTCTGACTTAACACATCCCCATGCTTCAGGGATCTTGATTTAGTAAAGGCTAGAGATGGTGTCTCGATAAAAAAAAATAGCTTGAGCAGACGTTAAATGCAACTGGCTACTATCTTGTAGAAGACATCCTAGCCAAAGACTTAAGGGGTAAACAGGTTCTACCTGTTGATCTGCTTTGCACTCTTCCTTCATCTATTCGACTGGCGTAGATGTATTTATAATGCATTGTTTCCAGTTTAGGAAGTTGAATGCTGGATCTTCATCAATCATTGCATAGGTATTACTTGTGTCTCTGTTGTTATGACTAGGCAACTCATTCTATTATCTCCTAATGAGGACAGAGCTCTAAAACTCAGTTTAATGTTTCTGAGGCCGGTTGCAAGTCAGGTTTCCCGAACTCTGTAGTAGCTCTTAGAGAGGCTAATTCAATCAATAGCTAAATTGATCAAAGTTTTAGTGTGCATTTTCGAGGCCATAATTGTAGTCCTCTGTTACGGTTCAGGGTTTATTAGTTGTAATGAGGAAACTGATTGGACTATTAAATAGTGTACTAAGTAAAATATGTGTTTCGAGTCAAGTTTTTTAACAAATTTAAAAATGAGTAAAAAAGTGCCAAAAACTATAAGACACAAAAAACCATTGTCACCACCAAGTTCTCTAAATCTATCATTCCCTAATATTTGTGGTTTTCAAAGTAACTTTTCTTCTGTTAAGCCTTATCTCTTGAAAAAATTACGAGACCTTGCTCTTTGTGAGCCTAATTTGAGTTCGGCTGTCTCATCTTTTGATCTTAGTGTTGATGGTTATGGACATTTACATTCAAAGGAATTTACCCATTAAGACATTTACATTCATAAGAGTTCACACATTTGTCGGGAAACTAGGCTTGAGTCCACAGACTATTCTTTTATGTGCTTTTGTTTTGGCACCACTTCACTCTATTGCCTTACTCTTTATTGTATATTGCTCTCCTTCATCTCAAGACTCCAAGACTCCACTCTTTTTGATGTTATTTTTGATCAAATTGACTAAGCCCTTTCTCTTTATCCTTTAGCCGATATCGTTGTTGTTGGTAACTTAAATGCTGATCACACTGAATGAATTGGCTCTAGTGTCAGTAACTCTGCAGGTGTTAAGGCCCACAACTTTTGTCTTTCTTAATCTCTAACACATCTATATAACTTTCCAACTAGCTTTCCAGGCAATCCGAATCACTTGTCTTCTCTATTCGACTTGTGTCTTCCTTCTGATCCTATTCAGTGCTCAGTTTTTCCACATTTACCCTAAGATGCTTCTGATCACGGCTTGATCTTTCTAAAACTATTATCTCATTCTACTTCATCATTAAAATCCCCTAATCATTGTACCTCTTAAAGCTAACTTAAAACTGACTGGGACTCTTTCCGTAATTTTCTACGTAAAGGCCCTTGGTAGAAGTCTTTCTTTTTACTGATAACAAATTTTTTACTGATAACAAAACTATTTAACAAGTGTCTTTCAGAATCTTGATTTCCAGCCTGCTGTAAACTGGCATCTGTTATACCGATATTCAAAAAGTCTTAAGAGCGATCTGACTCGTCTAGCTACCATCCCATTAGTTTTCTTCTTATCATAAGCAAGTTTTTGATTCTTTAATTAACAAACAATTAATTTCTTATCTTGAATCTTACTTGAAACTCACTTTCTGATCATCAATATGGATATCGATCTTTTAGTTCTACTGCTGATTTTTCAACTGTAATAACTGGTAGGTTCCATCGTGCATTAGATAGATATGGAGAGACTAAGGCTATTGTACTTGACAACTCTAAATCTTTTGATAAAGTTTGGCATGCTGGTCTTCTCTATTAGCTCTTTTCTTACGGTGTATTAGGTAACATCTTTAAGATTATTGACTCCTTCCTTACCAATCGTAGTATAAAATTTGTCCTTGATGGACAACACTCTTCATCATATCCTGTAATTTCAGGTTCGTCATAGTTCTATTCTTGAACCTTTACTTTTTTAATTTAAATTAACAATCTCCCAGAAATTCCAACATCTAAGGTATCATTATTAGCTGATAATACTACCATTTATTCTTGTACTTAAAAAGGAGCTCACTTCTGCTACAACATGGTGCTCTCTGTAGCTGGTGAACTTTAACTCGGATAAAAACTCAATTTTTTTCAGCTTATCCTTATCGCAATAACCTAGATCTTCCAACATTTATGAACTTTAATGTACTCGATGAGTCTACCCTTTATCTTCTAGAATTAACTCTTACTTTTGATCTTTCTTGGAGACTATAGAATATATAATGGGGTCAAATGGAATAGCTAAGGATTTTAATTATTTGTTTTTTACAGAAAATAAATTTTTTTTCTTTTAAAGTTGCAGAGAATATTGAGCTGTATTTAAATATGTAAAAATCAAATAATATTTTTTAAGTTTTTTTGAAACTTTATTTGAAAAAAAAAATTTATTCCATTTTACACTGAAATTCGGGGAGAATGAAACACGCAAATATATTTGTAATTAAAACAACACTTTATTAAAAAGCAAAAAGCAATCAATAATAACAATTAAAAAAACAATCAAATAAACTTTTCTATTCTTGTGATGATGTTGAGTCGTTTTGAGGTACTTGAGGTTGAGTTGAGTTTTTCAGTGGCACTTTTTGGAGCAATAAAACTCAGTGCACTGGGTGTTGCAAATATTCTGTAACTAGTGTGATGAAGTTATTGTAAGTTCTTCCAAAGTCCCAATCGGATAGTTTGATGAGCGTATCTACAAAAACTGATTAAAGTTGTTTTGAAAATCTCGTGCTTGAACCACTGCCAATTGTTTCACCAAATGCCGTGGAAACACCTGTGAAGAGTTGCTACTGGTATGTTAAATGATTTAGCAGATTTGTTAAGTGAAAATTCACCGCTTTGTACTTTAACAACCGCAAGCGCTACTTGCTTTTCGGTGTATTGCTTTTTTCTTTGCATGTAAATTGTTTCGAGGCATATTCTATATTAAAATAGATTTAACAATAATCCATTTGAAATTTATGCACAAAAATTATGGAGAGAGCTTGGTCACTTGAGACTTAATTAATTAATAAAAACCGCATTTAACAAGAGAGTAACTAGCGTAATTCATTCATTCATTAGAATCATATAATAAAAGCAGTCAGTAAAAGTCATTTATTTAAATTCAGAAAAATTTCATTGAAAAAGGCAAGTGCGTAAGGACTTCTTCCGGCACCTAAATAAAAATTAAAAAAAAAAAAGTTAGCAATTGAAAATTTAGTAGCTGAATAATATGATTTCGATTGAATGAAATTGTTTTTTGAAAATCTGTTAGGTTATATGTGATTTATTTTTTCAAAAAGTAAATTAAATAAACTTGGTGATTTTTTAAAATCAAGTTTCAAGATGAAAATGAAAGTATGATAAAAGTTTAGTTTATATACATTTAGAATAATGAGTTTATTAAATAATGTTTGAGTGTGAGAGAAACCATCTACATTTGAGTTTATCTTTATATTCTGTTATTGTTTACTAAGCACTTTATTCACTTTCGTTACTTTAGTGCTGCACCAAGCAACTTTAGTGCTGCACCAAGCAACTTTAAACAATGTTTAAAATTAAAGAAAAGTAAAAGTTTTTCAAACAAGATTTAAAAATTTGTCTGGCTTAGTACAATACACACATACTTTTTGATATTTTATTTTTAATTAGACCTATGTGGTTCCTCTAGGTTAATTTTTTATCCACACCTAAAAGCTTTAGTACCTAACAATACCACACCTTAAAACCTAAGTACTTAACAGTACCACACCTTAAAACTTTAGTACTTAACAGTACCACAACCTAAAATCTTAGTACTTAACAGTACCAGTACACCTAAAAATCTTATTAACTGTTCTCTTTTTATTAATTTGTTATCAATAAAAAAATCAGGATGTTTTAGGGGAATATCTGGGTTTTTATGAAAACGATGGTATAAAAATGTATTTAGTTTTAACGATGTTTAAAGACAATTTGTTTGATTTAAACCATTAGAACAATTTATCAAGTTTTTTGATTCACTTTTTGAAATAATTTGCTGATATCTTAAGTGGAATTAAACCAGTGGGTATCATCCTCAAACAAAATTGAACTTAAATGTTAAAAAACTTATTTAAATTGTTTGTTGAAATAATGGTGATTCTAAAATTATAATTGTATACTTTAGGATCACTTTTATTTCTTTTCGACAAGGGTGGATATATAGGAGACGGTGGGGGCGCCTCAGAAGCTAGATATCCGTGGTTCAACGCCACCTCTAGACAAGTCTTATAACATAAATAAGGTAGAAGGCATAAACTTTCTTTTAAATGCTCTTCCACGGTGCTCTGTGATGAGACCGTAAGGACTTCTTAAGGCACCTTTTAACGCTCAGTGTATCAAAACTACTGGGACTGTTCATAGATGTTCATAAAACTACAATGATTTTGTAAACGGTAAACAACATATGAAAGTATATAAAAACACTAACGATGTGCTACAAATATTTTATGGAAAAACCCGTATGGCCCTTCCTCCCCACGTAAAACCTACTCGCACTGGCCTTACCTTTAAAATGAATGCATCAGTATCTCCAGCAATGACGACTGAATTACAAATAAAGGACCTACATCCATTCTTAAAAAAAAATAGCTGACATCATATCTTCCTAACTTGTCTATACTCTACAAAATTGAATTGACTTTTCCTTACCTGTTTATGATGAGAGTAGTTTCAAAAGATTAAAGATTATCTGTGATCAACAATGACAAAACAATGTTTTTATTGACATTATTTTTTATCGAATGTAAGCTTGCCGAAAACATTGACTTTAGAGGCGAGCACAGACGTCCGTAAGACGTCTATACAATGCCTTCTAGATATCACATGTCAGTATAATGTTTATAAGGGGTCCAACGAACGTACCGTTCCCGATGGAAATGAAATCTCGCTAAAAAAAATTGTATAAACTAGCAAAAAAGTAAATTTCTTTTTTAATGTTTGTTTCAGTAATAGGTAGTGTAAATATTTTTAAATAACCCAATCATTAAAATAATATTGAATGTTTTTTTTTAAACGATAATTGTTAACCAAATTTTGGTTTGGTTTGGTTTATTCATAGTCAAAAAAGTTTTACAAATTGTTGACAAAGAGTGGCACACCAGGTCTCTCTGACATGAAAATACAGAGCAAAGAAAGTTTGTGTGTGAAATTTTTCAAGTACTTTGCGTCCACCGCTTTTTGGGTTAAAGAACTCCATAATTTTACAACACAGTTGGTGAAGAAGTTAATTCTTTCAGCGCAGTTTCGGACAAGTTGTGCTTTTGGTAGTTTAGTCTTTGAAGATTCCGTGTTTGGTTGAAGTTGAGGGACCTGAAAGTTAACTTTGTCAATTTTGCTCATAATTTTATATTGCTCGATAAGGCCTGCTCTTTCTCGTCGTTCAGTTAATGTTGTCAGGTTAAGGCTTGATAGTTTGAGTATACGGAAGGTATTTTAGAGTGGCGAACGTACTAAATATACAGTGTGCGCCATAATGCAGAACTTCGACCTCAAAAAACCATCTTGAGCCTGCAAAGCATTCGGTTGCCAGCTGATGCAGCCGCCCAGACTTGTCATTTAACTTTTAGATTGCTTGTCATAAAAACGCCTAGGTCTCGTTCAGATAACGTGCATGATTGCTGGTGCAGTTGGCCGTCCAGGTTATTCATTGTATAAATTGCAGTCAATTTTTTGTTGTTGCTGCTCCCAGTGTGCATAACTTTGCACTTGTCAAAATTAAATGACATGAGCTATGTGTGCTACCACTTCACTGCTTTATTGATGTTGGCTTGGAGTTTTATGATATCATGGTTCGATTCTATCATTCCGATTATTTTACAGTCATCTGCATACATTTTAAAGTGGTGTTGTATTTTGTCAGGCAAATCGTTAATGTAGGTAAGGAACAGGAGTGGTCCAAGAACAGATCCTTGTGGCACACCGCTAGAGACTGTTTTCCAATCGAATTTATTGTAACCGATGGTTACGCGTTTTAGGCGGTTGGTTAGCCAGCTCTTGATGCATTCATACAAGTTGTCGGACACTCCGTAAGATTTCAGCTTGTGCAACAGACGACGGTGCGGAACTTTGTGATATCATATTCTGTGAATATGATATTCAAAGTTTCGAGTAGGTTTGTGACGCAACCTTTTCTATTTTGGAACCCGTGTCGAGCAGAGTTGATGAGTTTATTTTTGTTCAAGTGGTCAGTAATAAGTTTGTGTAAAAAACTTTCCATTAAGGGACAGAAGTGCTTGAGATAGGTCGATAGTTTAAGGTGTTCAACTTGCAAACTTTTTTGAAGATAGGAGTAATATCGGCTTTCTTCTATTGAGACGGTACTTTGCCAGCTTTAAGCCTGCAGCACAGTATTTCAGGACTCGTGGATGAATGTCGTCAAAATCCATTGATTTAGTTTTGCTCAGGTTCGAAAGTTTTTCTTTGACGGTTTTTCTTTTTTCTTTTTTTCGTATGATGCGAGTGTGGTCAGTTGGTTTATGCTTGAGGAACGAAGGTTGAATGTTGCTATAGACCCTAGCGGCTCAATTTCGAAAAACTGATTGGAAATATTCGTTTAGTCTGTTGCAGATTACTTTAGGATCTGTTGTAGTTTGATTATTAGTTGTTTCAAGTTGACGGATGCGGGCATGTGTTTTGGTTTGCTTTTGACGTACGAATGGATGATTTTTGGGTCATGCCTGCTATTATTTACCAGTTCCATTTTGTAAGCAAAAACAGATTTTACTAGTTTTTTTACTGCTTTGCTTGCTTTTTTATGCTGTTTGCGTAGAGTTGGCATGTTTGTTTGGCTGGCTGCAATAATTTTGCCCCAGAGTTCGCTTTTCAATTTGACAGCATTTGCAATATCTATGGTCACCCATGTTTTGTGCTTGTTAGTGTATGCGGAAGTTGTTGACGGAATGTGTAACGAGGTTGCTTCGTTGTATTTGTCGATTAATATTTGATATTTTTCGGAAAATTTTAAGCTGTCAAAAGCGGAATGCCAGTCGAATGTTTTGATATGCGTAGAGATTGAGTTGTAGTCAGCTTTGCTCAAGTTAGAGGAATTAGTTATTTTGGGTTCTTTAGTTTTTAGTTTGGTGAGAGCTATACTTCCCTCAATAAGACAGTGTGCCTGCCCTTAGGCTGTGTGGCCGAGAGGACTAGCTTCTTTTATGTAAATTAATCGGTCTGGTTTGTTGGTCAGGATCAAGTCAAGAGTACTTTTTGGAGGTTCCTCACGAGTACTGTAATAGGTTGGAAAAGTTTTAAGCTGGGTCAAATGATTTTCTGTGATAGGTTGTCAAGTGTGATAGATTGAATGATTTGAAATGATTTTGATGAATTTGAAATTTGCTATTTGTTGGCCAATCGTATTGTATGTATGCAACAGTCGCGATGCCACCTCTTACGTCGACATTTAAATACACAATGTTGCTGAAGTCGCCGTACGCCAGTGAGGTTGAGCACCCAATTTAGTTGCATTTGTCAGAGGCAGTGCTTATTGAGCTTACTATTTCATTGAGCGTTGAGTCGTTTAGGTCATGAGGGCGGTAAAGACAGCCAATTAGAATTGATTCTTCGTTAAATTTTAATTTGATCCAGACTTGCTTAATAGTGGTGCGGTTGAGTTGGTCAATTTTGGTAAAAGAACAATCGAGGTTTTCCTCTGTGCAGATGGCCACTACTCCTCCTCTTCCGAATCTGTTTTTTTTAAACAGTTGGTACCCAGCTATTTTTGTGTCGGATGTGTTGGTGAATCAAGTTTCGACAATCAAAATTATGCGTGGTTGAAGTAAAGTGTCTATTGAGGTTATTTTGGCTCTTAGATCATCAATTTTTTGACCATTAAGTGAGCAAGGGTTATTGGCTCAGTAGATAAGTTTTCTGGCTTTGCTTTTGGTTGTGTTGGTTGTTGTAATTTTGGTTTTTAGCTTATTGGAAGAGATTTTTGGCTTATTGAAGTCAACGTACGTTGTCTGTTGTGGTTATTTGATGTTGAGTTTGTTGGCTATTTATTATTTGTTGAGTTGGGTACAGGAGTGTACTGGGTATTTAAAGACGGTTTGCAGTTGAGTGCTAGGTTGTTTATTGGTGTGGTCAATTGGAGACGTTGGTTGATTAGTGGTTATCTGGTTTTGGTAATTTCTTTGATCTTGTTGCCTCGTATTACGAACAATGTTGTTGATTTTGCAGGTAGAGATGCGTTTTGTTTTTTGCTTTCAGTGCGTAGTTGCCATGCTAAGTTTTTTTCGACTGCCGTTAAGTCAGAGTTTACAAAGAGTGTGGTATAGTTGACTTGGTTTGCTGGGGCTCGAAAGAACAAGCTGGACAGTTTTAGTACATGGTTGCGGTCGCTTTTGTCAGGAAATGTGATGACTAGCGGTCCCGTTTTGATTGGGATACCCACAAAGTCGCGAGGTGTAAGGCGGAAAAAAGTAAGGTACTTGTCTTTGTCAGCACTGATAAGGTCGAGTACTTTGTTAATTTCAGTTTGATCAAGTTGTTTTTGGTCGTTCTGGTCGGATAATGTTGATTTGCTTATTCCATGGATAACGATATTCTTCGATCGGTTTTCGCGTTCTTTTGATTCTTTGGCAATGGTACCTATCATGTTGATTTGTTGTTGGTCTTTTTTGGGAGTTTTAGAGTTCTTGCTTACAACCTGATTCTACATGGTGGCTGTAACTTAAATAAATTTAGCAAACTCAAAATTTAAATTGTTTAGAGTCTTAGACGTACAAATAGTGATAATTAAAGGCATATAAAAGCTTCAATAAAATATATTTATCACAAGTGCAAAAAAAGTTTTTTCCAGGGGTAAGTGTGCCTCCCCCAACCTCCGTTGCCTCCACTTATGTTTCTGACCCCTCCCCCTTCCCTCATAACGCTAAACCTCAGAAGTAACGCTAATTAGAAGTAGTATTTTGGTATTCACCCGAGACTTCAAAATACATCAAAAATGTACCTTACAAAAATGCACCCACAGCAAAAAATTGAAGGACTAATTCCACACCCAAATGGGGTGTTCCGCATCCTTTTGAACACACAAGTTAAACTTTTTAACACCGTTCCACTGAATTTTCTATTCTACTTTAACCCCTGTTTGGAAAAAATGTTTTTTTGAAAATTTTCATATTTAACAAAACATGTTGTTTGAAAATGAAAGTAAGTAAGGGAGGCTGTCTAAAAGTGATAAAAAATTTCAATAGTTTTGTGCGGTGCAAATAAATACTGAATTGTTGGAATACCAATATGACCTATTTTAACAGTTACATAGATTAAATAAGTGTAATCCTAAAATTCTCAAAAACTAACTAAAAAGTTTTATGACTTAAACCTTAAAAAACTCCCCCCCCCCCCTCCTCTTTATACTATTAGGGTCTGGATTATTTTTTCTTTTAACTTTGCTTTTATTTGTTCTGTTTATTTAATATTTTTCTTCAATTTATAGTCTTTAATATTTTCATTGTTTTCACGTTATTAGTTTTTTGTAAATCTTCTATTCTTAATAATTTTTTCTTTTTTCTTTTTTCTTTTTTCTATTTTTCAGCTTTTCGCCGTCAAGAAAATACTTCCTCCATTTGCGATGTATAATTATTACTACATCAAGTATAGTTATTACTTTGATATTATATGTCATATGCAAAGTATGATATTGCTGCTTCTTCTATTTCCGTCACATGGAACTGCATTTGCTTCACCATTAGACTCTCTTACTTCTTCTAAAGTCAAAAATAAATTAAGAATTTAATTTGTTTACAGGAAATATTTTCCCAAGAAGTTTTGGTTTACCAAACGTATAGGTTATCATGAAACCTACAACAATTTTTTTAAGAGAATTCACCAGACTAACTTTCTCTTTTCGAAAGTAAAGTTAAAATAGGCTGTTTCATCTTCTGATCTTAGTGTTAAAGGCTATTACCTCTTGATTGATGACATACTTGGACATATACTTTCGCATCAATTCATGTGAAACCGGGCTTAAATCCTGTAATCTTTCTTTTATGTGCTTCCGTTTAGCACCTCTTTACTCAATCACATTTGTCTTTGTTCAATATCGTTCTCCTTCTTTTCAAAAAAGCACTCTATTTGATGTCATTCCTGATCAAACTGACCGAGTCTTTTGGAAAAATCATTAACAGTGTCATTAGCAAAGGTTAGTCTAGCATTCCATCTCTAATACATGGGTCTGATTTTATTACGTCTCCCATGAATAATGCAGAATTGTTTGCTTAAAACTTTTTCTCTAATTTGAATTTTAAATATAATGGCCACACTCCTCCTGTTATTCCAGACAAATAGGTTAATCAATTGTTTGACCTTCAAGCCAATTCGACTAAAACTCGTTTACTGCTTGCGGTTCTGACAATATTCCGATCATATTCTTATAAAAGTGTTCTCTAAGAATCTTTTAATACTCTTTAAACTATTTAAGCTATATATATACTTCGAATAAAGTCTGGTATTCTTGTCTCGTCTGGTGGCTTCGCATGGTGTATCTAGTAAAGTTTTTAAGAACATTTAATCTTTTTTTTTTACCCACATTATCAAAGTCATACTCGAAGGTCAACCAGTAACTTCTGGGATACAAAAAGGTAGTTTCTTATTCTTGATTTGTATTGAGTATCATTTTAATGTTCCTGACAATCTAACATCCTTTTTTTAATGTAGATATTAAGGTGCTCCCTGAAGCCCTCACGGTCTTATCACAGAGCACCGCGGAAGAACATTCAACTAGGCAATTCACGCCTCCTTTATCAATTTCGCCTATTTTATTACATAATTTCAAATCACTGCACCGCGGCTGTACAATTTGACATAGCTCTACAACATCTAAATAAGGGGTCGTCCATAAAGTACGTTCGCTCGTAGAGGGTAGGGGGTAGGGGATCTTCAAAAAGCGTACAAAAGCGCATTTTCAATTTAAAAGTACGTACTTCGATTTTTTAATTTATCACACTTAAATAGCTAATCAATAGAAAAGTTAAAATTCTCATTAAAGATTCTAGTTTGCTAACATAAAAAGATGTGTGGTATAGGGAATAGAGCGTTTAGTTTCCCTCTTGGCACACACATGCATGAGCGCCCGCAGGATTTTTTGATGTTCCAGATAGGACACTTTCACACATTGTGCAAACTCTAAACTTAAGTATCTTTATATCTATGCCAAATGAGGAGGCCTTGCAAAAAATTAGGATGGTGGAAGCCTGGGAGCAAAAAAGCCCTAAATTACTTGCCCCCTCCACCCTCCACCCTGCCCAAGTGAAGGCACTAATGAAGTAAAATTTTCATTTTGATTATCTAAAACGAAATATAAATACTTAAGTTTGGAGTTTGAACAATGTGTGAAAGTGTCCTATCTGGAACATCAAAAAATCCTGCTAGAGCCCATGCACTTCTTATATACTGGCCCTGAGTATTTCAGGCAGCCTATTTTTTGAGTCGACAAAAAACAGGTTTCGCAGTCCCGTGGCTAATGGGACGGAGGCCCCCTAAAAAAAACTTGTTATTAGTGTCTCAAATCTTCCGAATTTTTCCGCTAGGTTTTGCTAAAATAAAAAGCTCCTTAAATTAGCAAAAAGGTACAAAGTTTGCTGCTTCCCCCCCCCCCCCTCCTTCAAATAAGGGGTATGGGTAGCCTACCCTCGGCGTTGGGTTTTAGGCTTTGTTTTCAATATTACTGATCTTATTTTTTACGGGCTTACTGAAGAGGGGTGCCTAAAAAAAACGTCCGCTGTTGCATTAAATAAGTAGACAGTCAGTTCTGCGCAAGCGTCATGCATGCGCAGATACGGCCTAATGCTTCTGTTAGGTAGGTTCAATCTATCGCTAAATAAGTAGCCTTGTTTCCGTTAGGTATAAACTCAAAAAGCGACAAATAAATAATTATCTGTTAAATAATTATTCTGTTAAAGATGTTTAGCAGTATTTCTCTGATGGAATAATGAATTACTATTTTAAAAAAATGTCAACTTTGTGGTATGTATATATATAACCCACCATATAAGTTAAACTTTTATATAATTTATGATTAAGAGTTTATTATTATTGTATATTTTATATTGTTGTATGTTTCTGAAGTTAATTTTGTACTGTCTCAGCATCTCAAAACCCACAGTTGTTTAGGGACTTCCATTATATGCATTGACTTATTTGTCAATTTTGCTCAGAATTATTAGTTAATTTTGATATATATGTAGGTGTTGCAATTAAGTATTACTAGAAATGTTTATTGAAAACAATCTAAAATTCAATTAAATGTAAATTTATTATGGATTTGAACCTAATTTTCATCAAGTGACCCTAGGTACAGTTCAAAAAAAGCTTATTGTACCTAGGGCCACTGATTTTTAAACCCTTATATATGATGGAATTTTATTAGTATAAGTCAATATACTTATGGGTGGTTCTCCCACGGCTGTTTCACTCAATATAAAAGCGAGCTTGACGTCGCAAGAATTTTTGTGTTTTAAAAAAAGAAAAGTATTTCCGCGTAAAAAGTATAAAAATTCACTAACTTTAAAATAATAGTATTTTTTCTATAAATTCTTTCATCTTCAAATAAAAAAAATGTAAAAGAACTATCCTTCCTTGTTAAATGAATATTTCCATTAAACGGACTAAAATAAGATGTTGTTAAAATATTGCTAAAGATGATCCAAAGATCACTTTTCTGTTTTTTACGATTTTTACGGAAAACTTGTCTTAAGGTGGTAGTATAGTAATTAAAATTGAAAAATTCATTTTTTCAAAAATACATTTTTTAGCTAATATAACTATTGTAGAGTCGAAATCTTATCTTGCTTTATAATAAAAAAATCAGTATATACCTCTGAAATTGCTTTTAAATTGTTCAATATCAATTTTTATTCGTAGCAACGCTTTATTTACCAGGTTGCTACGGATTTTTGCAATCAAAGTTATATATAAACAATATAATAAAAACAGTTATATATAAACAATATAAACAGTTATATATAAACAATATAATAAAAACAGTTTCATGCTAAACTTTTATAATGAAAATTGTTAATCAGCAGTTACTTCTTGTTTATTGACTCGATTTATACGCGAATGAGCACGCTTTATTGCTATTTTATGCTCTTTATAAGTTCACGAATAGTCTATAGTGTAGTATACATCAGTCAATTTTTTAAATATCTTATTTTAATAAAAGTGTAATGGGTCGAACGAAAAGAAAACAATCTTCTAAAAGAGTATACCAAAATAAGAAAAGAAAGTTTTATGGAAACAGACATACAAATGTCTGCAAAAATAATGAAACCGTAGCCATACCTTCAGTTGAAAACATACCATGTTCCTCATCCTACAAGAAGTTGTTCAACAAAGAAGTTGTAAATGAACCTCAACAGATAAATGAAGACTTTAACTTTATTATGAACTTTGGTTTACTTAAAAAAGCAATAATGGTCCTTAAATGCCCAGAATGTAACAAGTTAGTAAATATGCAGTTTGATTCTTCAAAAAAATATGGCCTAAGTATTGGACTAAAAATTTGTTGCAGTGATTGTGAATGGGAAACGATTTTTTTTTCATCTGCTAAAATGGATAAAAAAATTAATTGTGTTGGACGAAAACGCTTTGACATAAACACTCGTACAGTAATTGCATTTCGTGAAATGGGTAAGGGATTTTCAGCAATAGAAACATTTTGTGGAATTATGAACATGAACCCTCCAATGAATAAAAACTGCTATAATGACACATTGCACATAATGTTGGATGTCTATCAAAGTTTGGTTGACAAAAGCATGTCAAATGCAGCAAATGAGTTACTATCAATCAATGAAACATCTAAAGATATTATTTGTGGGTTTGATGGATCATGGCAGAAACGTGGATACACCTCAAACAATGGATTAGTAACAGCTGTTGCTGTAGAAAATGGTAAGTGTGTTGATTACGAAATAGAAACAAAAACTTGTAAGTTGTGTTCTATATGGGAGTTAAAAAAGTACACACATCATGAAGAATATAATGATTTTCACTCCTTACATTATAAAAAGTGCAAAATCAGTCATACCGGTTCAGCCTCCTCTATGGAATCAAGTGGTACAATAAAAATATTTTTGCGTTCTGAAAAAAAAAATAATTTGAGATATACAACGTTTCTAGGAGATGGAGATAGCAGTTCATATGTTAATGTCGTTTCTGCAAAACCTTATGGAGATTTTGAAATAAAAAAAGCAGAGTGCATTGGGCATATTCAAAAACGTGTTGGTACTAGATTAAGAAACTTAAAAAAACAAAATAAAGAAACTTTATGTGATGGCAAAAAGTTAGGAGGAGCAGGTCGCTTAACAGAACATGTTATAAATACATTGCAAAATTATTATGGTAAGGCAATAAGGCAAAACGTTGGAAATTTATATGGAATGAAAAAGAGTGTTGCAGCTGTACTTTTTCACTGTTCTGAAAGTTGTGATGGCGAAACGCGTCATCAGTTTTGTTTGCGTACCAAAGATTCTTGGTGCAAATTCCAGTCTGACAAACTGACTGGCAAAATTTCATATAAAGAAAATATTTGTATTCCCGCTGCTGTCTGCAACACCATCAAACCAATATTTATAGACCTTGGTTCCGATAAACTTCTTGAAAAATGTTTGCATGGAAAAACGCAGAATCCCAATGAGTCTTTAAACCAGTTGATATGGAAGCGATGCCCAAAAGATATATTTATTGAAAGAACTGCTCTAAGTATAGGAGTAGCCTCAGCTGTACTAAATTTTAATGAAGGGCAGCAGTTCTTAAATAAATTGTTTAATGAGCTTGGAATGGAATTTGGTGTAAATGCGCAAAATTACTGTTTACGTAAAGACAATAAACGAATCATTAAAGCAGAAAAACAATGTAGTACTAAAGTAAAATCAAGAAGAAAAAAGTTAAGAGCAATAAAAAAAGGTTTTTGTGACCAAAATGAAGAACTGGAAGGTGTAACTTATAAAAGTGGTGAATTTTGAACTATTTTATTCTCCTTTTTTTTTTTAATTGCGTTTTTCTCAAAATCATGTATTTGGGGTTTGCGACGTGGATTTTTTAAAAAACCAATTATCAGATTTACTTGAAATTTGGCACACATACTCACTACATTAGTATCTACAACATACACTAGGATAATTTTTATTGCTTCTCTCGTTCAGTAATTTTTAATCATTTTTTTTCATAAATTACCCCCAAAATTGCAAAATTTTACACAAATGCAAATATTTTTTGATTTTTTTGACCATATCAAAATCTTCTAGTCTATGTTGCAATGCCACATGTAATATATCACCAGCCAAATTTTCAATAAAAAATATATAAGGGTTCTTGAAAAATCTCTGTCACAGTTTACCCCATTTATGGGCCTTCAGCGATAATTATGCTGAAGAAGATTTGTCATAATTTTTTTTTTTTTTTTTTTTTTGCTTATTGATGTTATATTACACATTGTAGAATTTTTTTTTATTTGAAAAAGGTGATTTTTTTTTGCTAATTACTATACTACCACCTTAAACCAACTAAGATATTCTGACATAGCTACATGTTTGATAGTTGAAATTTGGAACACTTATCAATAAATGTCTATTCTATCTGATTTTTGGTGTATATTGCTCATTTTTGTAAGAAAAGTTTGTTTTTAATGCATTTCTATTTTTAATTTTATCACTTTACAATGTAAATCAAATTTTTTTTGTAATATGCACCAAATTATTGAAAATTCAATTCTTTATAAAAATGAAAATCAAAAAATTATTTTATGTATCTCCAGCTATGTTAAAAAATATGGTAATCAAACCTGGCTGGTTTAGCAACAAATTTTTATTGTTTATGCGTAAATTTTTGTTTACATTTTTAAACAATCACGTGACCTTAATACCTTACGACCCAAACAAGAATATCTTGAATTTTATGAAAACAACTTTTTTAGCGAGACAATTTTTGAACTATAAAATAAACTAAGTTAGCCGGGTTTTTTCTCTTGAGGCTAATCAACTAACATCAGATAAGATTAATCCTATTATATCTTGTTCATCTATTTGTCAATAAATATTTTATTTGTATTGTATTATATTTTTTATTATTATTTAGCATTATGTATTCTGCTGAAAGGAAATTATTAAAACTATACATCGAATGGGAAGATTGTTGGGAGTGTAACTTTGTATTAGTTAGGCGATGAGTTAGCATTGATAAAATGACTAACGATTATTATCATTAGAAGTTAATTCTACCTCTGTGGTAATGCTGCTCTACTTACCTCCACTCTTGTTAACGAATGGAATGTAATTCTCATATAAATTGGTGTAAAAATATAATTTAAGAATTAGTACAAGTTATTGTCACAAAATATCGAGTCAAGCAACCGTTCTTCTGGTTTAAAATGAAGTATGAGTCTAGTATCAACTGGGTGTACAAAGAAATACTACTTAAAGAACTTATCAGTGGACCAACTGATTATAGAATAGTTTTTTAAGAGA
Source organism: Hydra vulgaris (assembly GCF_038396675.1). NCBI lineage: Eukaryota > Metazoa > Cnidaria > Hydrozoa > Anthoathecata > Hydridae > Hydra > Hydra vulgaris. Next base: position 8,667,774 of record NC_088923.1, on the reverse strand, counting down.
ATAAAAACAATTTCAAATTTTATTTGTATATTTAAACACGCAAAAATAAATTAAAGTTGGCGAGTCTTTATTTATTAACATTTTCACAATATATTATCAGAACTGTGTGCACATAATAAAAAGTTTTTTAAAAGCTTAAGCTTTTAATTTTTAGGCTAAATATTCCTTAATTTAAATCTGGTTTTATTTAATAGAATGAATTTTCAAAAACTAGTCATTTAACAGTTTATTCCCCTATAACGACATTTTCGTAATTTTGTGAAAATTCAATTATCTTTACTGGCCTAAAATAAATCTGTTTTAGTTAAGATTTTTTTGTTTTTAAAATAGTCCAACAATGTGTATATTTAAATAATAAATATCGAAAATATATTCTTTTTGATTTTTTTTTATAAAAAGTAACATCAAATTACTAAAATTTAGCAAAGTTCGTCATTTGACGCGTTTATTCTAAAATTAAAGAAGTTTTTTAATATATTTGTGAAATGTCATCAGATAAAACATTTTATTGGTGTTTTTATTCTTTTTACAGAACAAAATTATCTCTAATGTTATAAAAGTTATAAAGGTTTTAGTAACATCCCATACGTGAATATTTTCTAAAAATAACAAGAAGCCGTAAAGCTCGCCTGAAACAGCCGTACTCCAGAAAGGTAGCAATATACTGTCACCACTAATTTTTTCTTTCAAGTTAATACTATTTTTATTTTTAACGGGTACAAATAATAAATTTACACCTCATACAATGTTAAACTAATCTAACCCAATCCAAAATAGTATTTTCAGTGAATAAATTATGTTCCACAGACTGTGACAAGTCACGCCCGTGGAATGTCACCACCCAGACCTTTTGCTAATCCCTAGTAGTTTATTCCTTGATAGAAGTGCTTTACTTTTTTTTAATGTGTAATAAGTAATTAAAAACACATTAAAATTAGAGTTGACAAATTATTTTCCTCAAAACATATTTTCAAAGTAACTTTTATGTGATTGAAGCTCGTGTCACCAGCTCAAGGATCACGTCTGTAGATAGAGTTGTTAACGTTAAAAAAAAGCTGTAGGATGAAGCAGTAGTGCTCTCTGTTGCTATCTTAGCTGAAATACCAGACATTTTTATTAATGAGTAAAATTGAAGGAAGGTTTGGTGGAGTTGTTTTGTGTTAATAAGCGTTGAAACTTTAAAAGTTGAATTTGTTAGTGTGAGTGTGTCTCATCTGTGGTAAACATTTATGGAGTATATAAATTTATTTTTTTATAAGCAATAATTTTAATTACTAGCTATTACCTGGACATATTTACTCCAAGGGGAAAAGAGTCCTAGCCTCAAAACATAGCACCCCTTTTAGGCTTTTTCCTTTAATCTGTCACATCTGTGGAATACAGGAAGCAACAGACGTGACACTAGTGGAACGGACGTGACAAAAAATAACAATTATACTTGTATATGGATTTTTTAATGTCTATTTATACTATTTTTAATATTTTAAAACTTTGCTCATTTAGCCAATTAATTATTAGAGAAAAGATAAATGTTTCTAGCCTGATAGATTACAAAGATGGAAAAGATAGAAAAAACTAGAGAGTTGAAAAAACTAAGTATGGGAAAGGCGAGGTAGAAGATGAAAGCTGAAAACCCAGAAAAGTATGAAGAACAAAAACAAAAAGACAGAGAAAGAAAAAAAGCAACACGGAAGAAAATTCATGAAATTTCAGAAAGGGATAAAAGATCAGTAAGAAAAGGTTGGAAGGAAAGGACAAAAAGAAGTCGAGAAATGAAAAAGAAAAGACAACAACTAATTAAATATTTGTCAACACCACCTGAAAGTCCAATTGTAAATATTCCTATCGACAATGAACTAGACTTCAATGTACTTCCTGGTCCCAGTCAAGAATCTAGTTCCAAAAATAGCAGTGGGCTAAAAATTCGTAGAAAGTATAGAAATGGGTTAAAGAAAAAAATCCAAAAATTAGAAGAAAAAAACAAATTGTTAAAGCAAAGAGGTGATAAATACAAACAAAAATTCTACAGACTGCAGTCTGCAAAAGATAATACTCCTCGAAAGGTGGTTAAAAAAATGACTCGTGGTACAAAATGCTCAAAGGAAGTAAAGAAAAGCTTGCTTTTTAGCGAAATGTTAAAGACACAAATACAATCAATTTTTCTACTGAGAGATGTATTAACGGAAAAATGATTTTTGCCAGGGTATCAGGCTGAAAGATAATAAAGAAGTACAGACTTCAAAGAAGCCTTAACAATCTTACTTCTAGATATATCTTACCACGCAATCCATGCCATACACATCAACTCTCAAATATACTGAATCAACGAAAACTTAGGATGGAAGTACAAAACTTTTTAGAAAAAGATAGTTCTAGTAGGCTTACTGCTGGGAAAAAAGAAACAATAACAAGAAACAAACTGAAAAAACAGAAAAGACTATTGAATGATACAATGTTAAATTTGTATAATGACTTTAAAAAAACAAACGAGTTCAATTCAACATCTTATAGCACATTTTGTAAATTGAGACCCTTTTGGGTAGTTCAACCAGACTTCCGTAAACGAGATACATGTCTTTGTATTGACCATGAGAATTTCGCTTTGGTTCTTGAAAAGTTGTATACTTTAACGATTTTGGCATATAAATATCCCAATGACTTGCTAAAAAGTATAACATGTGATGGCAAGCTGAGAGAATTGTGCCTAGAAAGAAAATGTGGAGTATGCTGTTTAAACAAAAAAATAGTTTGTAAAGAACTTGAGAATGAACAAGCAACTTTTCCCCAATGGTCTAAAAAAAGAGTTGAAGTTTTGGTAAAAGGTAAAATGAAGACATGTTTCAAAACTGTAAAAGGAGAGTTAACATTAACTAAAAAACAGTTGTTTTTACATTTTATTAAAAACAAGTTGGAAAAGTTTATGAGGCATGTATGCAATATAAAACACCAGTACAAAGCTACATCAGAAATAAAAAATAACTTGGGGCCTAGGGACATTTTCATTCATTGTAATTTTTCAGAAAATTACAATTGCAAATACTCAAAAGAAATTCAATCGCTCCATTTTGGTGGATCAAGAAACCAAGTGTCAATCTATACAGTTGTGGCGTACTATTACAGTATTTCTGAAAACAAAATAAAGGCCAAATCTTACTGTATATTTTCAGATAACAGGCAACACGACTTTGTTGGGATCTGTGCACATTTAAAGCCTGTTATTAATGACTTGAAAGAAAAGCTGCCTATCATTGAGACAGTTCATTTTCTTAGCGATAGTACTTCTCAACAGTACCGAAACAAGTTCATGTTCTATTTGCTAGGTACTTTTTTTCGAAAAGAGTTTGGAGCTAAAACAATGAGACGGCATTTCACAGAAAAGGGGTACAGAAAAAGTGCCCCTGATGGAATAGGGGGATGTATCAAAATAATGGCAGACATTCCTGATATTAATTGTTTGGTTCAAGAAATAAAAGAAAAGTGTCCAAGTATAACCATCTATACTATTAAAAAAACAGATTTCAATCTCTATGAGAAATGTGTACCCAAAAACCTAACAACTTTCAAGGAGACTTTACAAGTTCATGAGGTGTTTTGGAGTTCCACTAAAAAAGAAACGTTGTATATGAGAAGGCTGACATGCACTGAATGTGACAATGGTACAAAATACAATCACTATAGTATTGGAGAAGTACTAATCCCTACTGAATCTTTGACAGATCTTCATCCTCGTATCCTTTTAATGTATAAATTTAAATTGGCTCATATTGAATATTGCTAACTTTTGCATTGCTTAAATGTTCTAGGTACTTAGCCATCAAGAATGTTTGAACATTAATATTTAGTATTTCAGCGAGCCTTGTATTTTCATAAAATATTGAAATAAGTTGTGCATCAAAAACCTTATTTAACTGTTATTTAATTTTGTAACTTTTTTTTTATAAATAATTTTATTTGTTTCTGTTTTAAGAAATTCCTTAACATATTTTACCAGGTCAACGATCCTTGAAAAGGAAGAAAGCACTTGCTGAAGGAACAATATCCAAAGGTTTGGCACAAGAAAACCAATGCCCAAGTAAATGTAAAAAGAAAAAGACAAGACTAGGTTATCACAGTGTTTACGGCGATAGTGAGGAGGACAACTTGTCTGTTAAAATGAATGACTTTGTGATTGTGAAGTTTCAAACTTCCAAAAAAGTTGTCAAATACTATGTTGGGTTAATTCAAGCCTTAGTTGCAGATGGAAATGAGTTTGTCATAAATTTTTTGAGAAGATCTGGCCAGGAATTATTCTCATTTCTAGAGAAAGATGACATCTCTGTCATCGATAAAGGCAATGTAGTATTTATATTGTGCCAGCCAAACCTCAACAACAGGGGGCAATACAGTTTTCCACAAGATTTACCATTCAAAAACATTTGCTAATTTACGTACTAATAACACTTAAAAAATTTTAAAAACTTGTACCATATACTATTTTATATTAGCTAATAAAAACTATTGATTACAGATGATTATTATTTTTGAAAATTACTTGAACAACACTTATAGCTGTTACAGCATAAGTGATATTACTCTTAACGTCTGTGGTAAAGTTGTCACGTCTGTGCATTACGCTTTAAGTTTTTAATTTTTTTTTAGTAAACTGACATTTAACTCAAAGCTATAACCACAAAAAATTTAGTTTAAAAAATTTAATATTTAATTTTTATAAAATTAACTATTGAAAATGTTACTTTTCTCGAGAATTACCCTTATACTAATACAAAGTAATTAGTATAGAGTTGTGATCGTATCAGTTTTGCTATTTTTAGACAGCTCTGGGGCCTTTAATTTGGGCATTGAAAAAATCTGGCCATATGTACACAAACTTCCTTTAGACCTTTTGGACCTTTTGCCTTAACAAAACTTGGGGGAAAAAAATATTATTACAGTTACTGATCATTCAAGTAAATATATTGAAAAATTAACAATTTATGTAACTACTTTATTTTATAGATTTTTGGTACTCTTCAAAAAACTCTAAAATTTTAGATGTTTTATAAAATCTGCCTATTTTCCTTAAACCAATTAACAAGAAAAAGGTTCAGAGTTTAAACTGGTAATGGTAAAGCTTTGAAAAAAGCTATTTGTTAATAATAGTATCATTGTAAAAAGATGATTTGGAGGTTCAAATTTTTCTAAAGTTTTCTTTTAAGTTTGTCAATACAGTCTAAAAACAAGGCCTTAGATATTTTAGGAGACTCACCTAGCTGGCTTAATAACACCTTAATTGATATAGCACACAGTTTGTTTTTACATCAGTTTTCTCAAATATTTGGGTTTCCAAGTGTAAGATATCTGGGTTTTTTGCATTTTTAGTTGTTTTAATTTAGATGGTTTTTCAGAAAGTTACAGTTGTAGGCAAATGGTTAATGTTAAAATCATATTGGGTGTTTCTAAGTAATGTGTCCTGATGTTGTTTCACATTGGAAGTGTGATCAGTTTTATGATTCACTCTTTAATAGTTTAAGTAAAAATAATGTGCCATTGTTAGTGCATAGCGTTGCACATGAAAATGAAATGCACACAATAATAACAACTTTTTTTAATTTAAAGAAGAAATATATCTTTACTGAAATGAGTTTTAACAAGATATCAAACAAAGGAAATACCATTTAACCTTAATCTCCCATTGCAAAAACACATTCATACAGACATAAAATGATTTCCTTTTAAAAAAATTACTTTATGGTGGTGTTATGATGTTTATTACTTTTTCTTCAAATTGCTGTTGAGATTTTTTTATTTAGTACTTGCAAAATAAGATATATACTTCTGAATAATTTTTTGTAAACTTATGATATTTTATGAAACTATAGATAAGTTAATATAGTTTATAATATAAACAAAAATTCCTGACAAGAATATTTTTTATCAACAAATGTTGTATCAATTATTTCTAGAATGAAATTCTAGAAATCACTGTTTAACTGTTTTAAAAAAAATAAAATATTTAAAAAATCGAATTCAAAGATGTTTGCTGTTATAGTCAATAACACATTTTAGTAACTGGTCTCCATAACCAGGGTGATCAGAGTTTCTTTTGTACCTAGCCCATTGAGCACTGAAGATTGAATGCAAGGCTTCTGTTGATTGCTCATTAAAAATGCCCAATGCTGTACCCTTTGAATCAATAAATTCAGGAACATGGTAGAACACTGCATGGGCTTTTGGGGTGCCTGGGAGTTGAAGATATGAGTTTTTAAAGTCCTTGATATGTTGAACATATGCAGTATTTAATGTCCTTCCAAAACAGGAGCTAACAACACTCTTAAAATGTTGGAATGTTTTCACAAAATCAAGCATATGGTCTGCTTTTTCTCTTTCAACAATTCTTTGCAAAACATCCATATTCTTCAGAAGCTTATGACAATCATTCCCGACAAACTCTCCACCATCATAAGGTTGTAATTTTAATTTGGGAAGTAAAGGTCAATCTTTGCCATTAGGCCTTTTTTTTAGTATTGATTTGTAAAGATGACTTTTAAAGACAATTCCAAGGAGAAGATGAAGTTCTATTTGGGGAATAAACTCAATAACTTATTTGACATCTTCTTGGTCAAACAATGGGTTATAAATAACATTATAAAAATCCTTTGCGCATATTTTTTCATTTTCTTTCTCAATGAAAGCAAGGGTGTTTGCTTGAGTGAGACTGAATGCCCAGATGATATTTGCAAACTTCATGTCACATGCAATAAAGAAAGGTACATAACTTTTCCCAAATAAACTTAAATTTTTTTTGACATTTTCATAAGTTTCTGAAATGTTTTCAGCAACAGCAACAAGTATCTGACGCTTGGCACTTGTTTCTTTCCCATGTTCTACAGTCAATAAGCTTTTGTCATTTGAGGCTGAACTTGTTTTGACATTTTGACATCCACTATTGGAGATAACATTCAAGCTGAACTTGAGGAAAGATCCTCCACCATCAATACCTAGTTTGATGAGAGCCAGTAAAGCGATTGCTCTAACTCTAAGAATTGAGTTATAAAAATCCCCTTAACTCTTGCAGTGAACAACTTTTGCCAAATAATCAGTTTTTTGTTGTAAGTGAACTTTAAATAAACTTTCAACATTCCAACCAGCCATTGTAAAATTTTCCCTAAATTTTATTTCAGCAATTTTTGAATTTGTAGTTTTGTTTGATGCTACAGCCAGTTCTTGCATCTTTTTATTTGAAAGACCAGTATTTATCTGAACTTGAACCATGTCTAAAGTAGTTAGAGAAGTTCTTGATATGCACTGAGCTCTGGACGGACCTGGAGTAATAGTTAAAGCTTTACCACTTTCTCTGCTCAACCTAATTGTGCCCTATGGAGAGGATACCTTTTGAGTTATTACAGAAGACGCAATTGTTACAGCAGTTCTGGAATTAGTTGCTATCATTTTCTTTAAGTTTTCAAACTTGGTGGCTTGAACAACCATGTGTTGAACAACCATGTGTTATTCCTCTTTTGACCACACTGAGACAGTTTGAGCATAGTTTATCAAAGCTACTTATAGTTCTTTCAAATCTTGATCGGTTGAAAAAATGAGCTTTGTAGAATGTACTTTTAGTACCAACCTGGCATATTAAACAATTACAAGAATCAAATCCCCTGGTCTTTGGTCTAATAATTACTTTGTTAAAGCCATGTAGCTTGGAAAGAGGCAAGTTTCTATCTCCTTTGCCATGCTTTTGTACCATTTCTCTTCAGGAATTGCATAAGCTCAATGGAACTCTATCATCCCTAAAATCAATGGAATTTCGAGAAAAAATATTTAGTATTCTTTCCTTGATGAAATCAGAAATATTCCTGTCACATTTTGAAAAACAAAAGAAGCATTCAGATTTCTGACAATCTTGATGAGTTTTTCTTTTATATGGTATTTCAGTGGTTAGAAAACTGATCTTTGAAAAATAACTTCAGTACAAGCTTGTGTTGTTAAAAAATATTTTTAGTTGTTAAGGCTGTTGACTGCTTAAATGTAATTACTATAATGTTGTGGCTTTTCCCGGAAAATAAGAAACATTTGTTTTCACATTTTTAAATAGTAGCAAAAACTTGGTCAAAGCAATAAAAGATTTTAGGAGATACTTCAATACAATAAAAAAAGCACAACAAGGTTATACATATTTCATTTATATAAAAAAACTTGATTCTAGCATTAATTTTGAAATTATTTTATAAATTACTAATTAATTTTGAATTTACAACTCTTAAGTAATTTTTACAATATGAAAAAATATTTTTATTATATCCAATATTTGGTCAATCATTTTAAACAAAAACAACAATTCAGAACAATTAGAAAAAATGCCTCTAACTATGTGTTTTCTTCCCCATATTTTATACAAACTTGGACAAAATAAGCGCTCTTTTTGCAGACAAAGTACACACAAGTGTGAAGTCTAATAACCATAGAATCCCATTTCCACTAGTCACATGATATTGTTACTAAATTAGTTATTTGATGTAATTTTGAATCTTTAAGAAGCATAAAAACCACAAAAAGCTGCTATATTTTGGCCGTTTTTTCAAAGGCGAGATTCCTACTTTAAAAGCTATATCTTTGTACAGATAAAAGATATCTTGCTTCTATTTTTTTGCCTGAAAGATACATGCCAAGGCTTCATTCTATTAAATTTTGAAACTTCCATAGTCTATTATAAGGTTAGAATAAAAACGTAAAGCATCCGTTGTCTCTTTTTAAAGAGGCTTTTAGTGCCATACCCTTTACTTTAGGTCCCTGTACACAAACTGCAAGTGTTAAAGAGCTGATTTTTTGTCAGGTTATAGCCAACACATTTATGTAAAGAGTTCTTGATATTTTTTAAAGACTCTTTAACCCAAAAGTGAAAAAAACAAACAAAATAGATTTACAACGGGGCTCCAAGTGCAATCAGTAGCGCTAAAAAACTTTATATGTGTTTTTCTCCTTTGGCTATAGAGATTAGATTTTAGTTTTTACATCTGGTGATACCTGAGACCTTGCAGATTAATGCCTCATCGGTCGTTTTTTTGATCCTCAAAATTGAGGTTGGGACCATTTTTGGATAGGTGTGATCATTAAATCAAAAATAGTACATTAAGGTCTTCAACGGGACTCGAATTCCGGTCTCCGCCTTCGTAATTGATATCTTTGACCTCTCGGCCAAGCCCACACAATGGTGTCTCGGAAAAAAAAAAGGATTTTTTGTTGTATAAAGTATCTAAGGTGCCTCCACCTTTTTTTTTTCAATAAACTTTTTTATTAAAAAAAAAATAGTTAGGAGGGGGTATTTGAAAAACGAACGTACTTTTTAAGGGGGGTAGAGGCTTAAAAGAACGCATGGCAAGAGGGGGGAGGGATGTCAAATTTCAAATATTTTGGCGTACGTACTTTATGGACGACCCCTAACTCTATCGAATAAAATTTTTGCTGACGACGCAACTATATACTCTTGTCTTGACAACAAGTCAAGACAAGAATATTTAATTACTTTTTGATTGCTTAGAACAGGAAGCTGATCATGAATCTAATCTCTCAGGAGGGGCTAAAAATTTAAGCTATTATGTCCATCGTCACTTTAACTCAAAATTATATCCCAAAAACTCTAAAGATCTTTTTTCAAATTTTAAACTGTTTGCATCAATTAATTGATTTTTCGTGGTAAAAAAAAATTTGCACTTAAGTCAATATCTTTATAACCGGCCGGTCATTCGCAAATAATATACATACCCGGTAAATATGATTTATAACCGGAAATGTATAATTCATGTCCGGTACACCTTAAGTATTTGGGACTATGTACCCTGATTGATAAGTAATCCTGATATTGCGGTTACTAACTACTCAATATAAACATAGTCGCAAGAAATATATGATCTATGATGCTAACTTTATAATTCGTTCCGCAAAATTATTTGGTTATTGCGTTTGTAATTGTTACCGGTTAAAATCAAACCAATATTTTGAAAATAAAGAAAATCCTGTTTCATCTTCGTTGAAAACTGTTAATCTGTTAATAGATATTTTGAGTAGTTATTTATGTAAACAATAAAGAATAGATTTAAATTTAAAGAATTTTTTACAATACCCTTACTTCAATTTCTTTTTGTGCCACTATGTTGGTCCTATGAAATTAAAGTTCAAGTTTGTTAATGGCTTATCATGGATATTGGAACTTATCGATGCTTGTCTCCTTTTACTGAAAGTGAATGGGAGCTATTGGGATCTCTTAATTCAAGTAGAAGTATCGAAGATCTAAATCATGAAAACAAACCGAAACAAGTAGTAGTTTTTTAATAATAATTTTTTTTTAATTGTTTAAAAAAGTTTTGCTTATAGCTATGTTAACTTTGCACAAGCTAGTTTGTTTAAAAAAGTCACACGTAAATGTTTACTTAAGACTTGAATCATATACGAGTACAACAATAGAGCTGGAAAGTTGTGAATTCAAGCTTCATTGCAATCTTAAATTCAGAATAACTATTTAATTGGTTTTTAAACCAATTAAGTTGGTATTTTAACTAATAAATAAATAATTATAAAATTTTTTTAAATTTAAGATTGCAATAAAGCTTGAAACTACAACTTTTCACTTCTGTTCTTGTATCTGTACACATTTGATTCAACAGTTGATATTTGATCATTCTTCAAATGTTCCACTAATTTTAAAAACAGTAAATCTTAAAAGTTATTCAAAATAATTTAAATTTAATATTCTTTTAAAACAAATGTAAATAAAAGTATTCTTTTCATTAAAGATAATATTTAATGAATACTTATTTAATATGTAAAATGATCTTACATAAATTATTTATTTAGTTTAAAATATAAAAATTCAAAATATAAAATAAAAAAATTTAAAATCGAAAAGTTCAAATAAATGTAGTTTAAAATTTTTTTAAATATGAAATAATTCCTATGTTTATGATGCATGATATTTACTATAAAAACTCTTAGTTTAACTATTACAACAACATCATAATTATACAAAAATAATAACTAAATTTATAAATAAATAATAACTATAGTAATAATAATAATGATAACAATAATAATATTAATAATAATTATGTGGTTATGGTATAGAAAAAAAAGCTAAATTGGATAGAAGCATATTTATCAAATAGAAAAAAACGTGTTATAATTGGCAATACAAAATCAGATTGGTTAGAGATGCTGAGCGGTGTTCCACAAGGTTCTATAAAATTATTATAACCTGTATTAAACAATCTAAACAAAACAAGTAGTCTTAAGAAAGTTATTTAAAATCAACAGAACAGGCTATTTATGTGTCTATTTGCTAACAAAAGAGTATTAAGAAGTACTAAATGATAAAAATATATATTTTGAGGGCAAATAATTTTAAATTTAATCTAACATTAAGTCAAAAATATAAAAGTGAATTTCTGAACAGGATTGACCCATATATAATATAAGGTTCTGAATAAATAAAAAAAATAGCCATTCACAACACTTGTACATAGTGTGACTTTTGTAAATGGAATCAACTTGTTAATTATTATGGATCACAATCAAACTTATAATCACTTTTATATCAACATCCTAACATATTTAAAACAAACTTTTATTCGTGTATATAAAAATTGTTATGCTCATATCAGTTGTTTTCAATAAATCTTTATTATATTATAATATCCAATTCAGTGGTTCAATGCATAGGCTTTACTGTTATACTGCTAGGTAAAATAATTAACTATTTGCAAGCTAAACATGACCATCATTCTAGTGATTATTTTAAAGAAAAATTAATGTCTTTTTAATGCTTGTTTTGTAGAATATTCTGAAAAAAGTTTAATCGAAAGGAATCTTATTTTAACTGTTAATTAATTATAGAATGGAAATAAATAGAATAGAAGATATATTTATATACTGTACGTAATGGTGTTAAACTTAAATAAATCATAAATAGTCTACTAAATAGAAGAATGAAAACAAGTCTTCTAACAAATATCCCTTAGAAGCAAATTTTAAATTTATGTTAAAAAAAAAAGAAAAAGTTTCTTGGTATTTCTTAAAATAATTTTTTAATTAAATACAATACAAATACACTGAATTAGTCTATTTTTACCAAATACAAATACAAATTCAAATACTAATATGTATTTGACTCTAACCCTGTGACCAATAAAGTAATTTTTTTTATATACTTGATGATTTCTTGAGGCTCCACCAGTACCTTATAATTGGCATGTAATATTCGATAAGAAGTGAAAGTTTTCAATTTTTTGATTTAATTTGAAGAATGACTAAGAAGTCAAAACAAGAAAAATAACAAAATATCGAAGAAATCTGGGTTTGAAAAATATCTAAATTTTAAATATCAAGAGATTTTAATTTTTAAATTTTTATTATTATTTTGACTCCACAATTGTGTATAAAATGTCATTTTGTCATTTTGTTATTTGTTCAGTATAACATTGTGGACATCTTGTTTTATTTATTTACAACCAGATGCCATTTCTGGTATTAACCTGTTTTGAAGATCTGTACTAATTATTTTTATTGTATACTATCGCTAGGAAGATTATTCTTTAATGTTGACAAGATTTTCCTTATTTTACCCATAATTATGTTGGAGGTTAAAAAGCTTCACTTGCCCCATTAATCAACACTTTATTCTGCTTATTTTCAGGCTGAATGATTTTTGAAAAAAAATTTATTTGTACTAGTATTTACGCCTAAAGGTCTTTAATGACTTATCTTTTTTTATTTTCTTAAATAATGAATAATAATTTCTGCCTTTTTTTTTCTAAATATGCTTGGCTCTTTATGTTGAAAAGATAATTGGATGAAGGTGTTATTTTAGTCCAATATTGGACTGAGATATTTAAAGATGAAGTTTTAAACATACTTTGTTCTAGATAATTTTCTATAGCAAATATATATAAATATTTATGGTTTATATTTTAAGTTCATGTTTCATATTTATGGTTTATATTTTTAAGTTCATGTTTCATATTTATGTTTTATATTTTTAAGTTCATGTTTCATATTTATGGTTTATATTTTTAAGTTCATGTTTCATATTTATGGCTTATATTTTTAAGTTCATGTGAAAGAGCATTGCTTAAAATCTTTATCTGCATAAATAAATGGATTTTTTCTGTGCATTTTTGCAACATAATGCCTTTATCCATTTTATGTCCTAAATTTTATGTGTATGTTTTTAGGAAAATGATCAACGTCTGTGCGGGTACCTGTTAAAACTAGGTGGTATGTTGAAACTTTTGTGATTTCTTAAGAGTATAAATTTATGTTTTACTTACTAAAGTTTTAAATTGTTATCATCATCATCATCATCATTATCATCATCATCTTCATCATCATCATCATCATCATTATTATCATCATCATCATAACCTTCATTGTTATCATCATCATTGTTGTTGATACTAATTTTTTAAATTTTTGTGATTTTTTTTTTGTAGCGAAAGGCATACTCAAAGGATGGAAGCATAGATGGTAAATTAACTTTTCCTAACTCTTAAAGTGATATATTTAGTTATGTTAGTATTGTTAGTGCTTTAGATTTTATTTATATGGAATATACTTTATGCTATTTATAATCATTGTTTGAGCGAACCTGTTATGAAAGAATTGGGTTCCTGGAATGAGTTTTTTTTTTTTAGGAATATGGAGGGAAGTTAATAGTTCCTTAAAAGTTTTAGACATTGCTTTTTTGCTAGTTTTTTGTTAGTAGTTTTTAGAGTTTTTGAATAATTATTTAAATGCTTTAGCAGGTTTGAAGTTTGTCAATTTGTAAAGACAAGAGTTCATTGAGATTTTACATCTGGCCAACACTCTTTTTGTTAGACAATGTTAGACTTGTGGTTCCTGAGTCAGATGACATGCTATCTTTTTATTGAATCTTGTTAGAATCTGAATCTATATCATCTTATGCCATTGTAATATATATATATATATATATATATATATATATATATATATATATATATATATATATATATATATATATATATATATATTTTTATATATTTATATATATATATTTATATATATAATTGATTTTTTGACAAGATTGAATAAAAATAACTACTTAATTTTTACTACTAAAGGTTTCATGAAAAATATACTCTTAATAAACATTGTGGCATTCAAAAACAATTATAAAACTGTTACTATTTGCAAGTGTGGTTTAGTTTTTTAATCTTTGGGCTCGTGGTTGTCAAGCAAGAACTTGTTTTCGTGACAGTACTTAGATATTATTTCTGTTTTTTTATTTAATAATTCTTCTCAAAAGAAGCAAAAATTTATAAAAATTTCAAAAATAACAAAATTTTACACAAGAATTATTATTCTAAGTTTTATTGCATAAAAATTATTATTTTTTAACAAAAAATTAAAAAAAACCTTTTTTTTTCATGTTTTTGTCAAAAAAAATTTTCAAGGTATTTTTAACAAAAAATGATAACTATTTTTGAAATTTTTATAAAGTTTCGCTTCTTTTGCGACCCAACATGACATACTTTTGAAAAACTTTTTTTCCTTCTGTTTAGGGTCTTGTTGCAAGTTTCAGACTTGAGGTGGCCCCCCTAAATCTCATTCAATTTTGAAAAAATTTAACAGGGTGTCTTGTGAGAACCAATAGAAAGTTTTAAGAATAGGGACAGATCAATTTTTGAATGTATGGGGCGTTGGATGCACCCTAATATATATATATATATATATATATATATATATATATATATATATATATATATATATATATATATATATATATATTGTTTTCTCCCAACAAAACAATTGAATTACATTGTTCTTTATCTTTACAAAATTAAATTCTCCATTTACAATTTCTGTGATTTTAGTAAATTATATTGCATTAAAACCCTTGAAAATTTGCATTAAAACTGTATAAATACATTAACAGTAATAGTTAGGGTTTCCAATCGGTTTTAACCATTAACCAAAACCACAATTTTTTGCAAAACAGATATAAATCAAAACAGTCGGTTTTCAAAAATGGTTTTGGTGATTTTTTTGTATAATGTCTTTTGAACGTTTATTTATTATAGAGAAGTATAAAAAAACAAATTTAAAAGTAATTAAATTTTCATTTTATTATTTAGATTGTATTTTGCTGGAAAGCTTAACACATCTTTTAATTTTTATAATCATTCAAGTATTCTAAAAAAAAGTTTATATATATAAAGGCTAAAGTATAATTTTAATTTTTTTTAAATAATAAAATCATGTCATCAGTTTGGAAATTTGCTATCTGGTGTAAAATTCCAAATTCAAGAGATGCTGAAGGCAGCTGTAATAGATACGGTTCTGTTGTAACATGCTCCTGTGGATCCACAACTACTTTGCTGAATCATATTTTGTGTCGTGGACTTACTATCGATAGTCCTTTGACTGGAGAATCAAGCAGCAGTTCAAATCCACCACGGAAATAAAAAATTTAAACCATGGACAGTTGTTTACAAAAAATGAGCCTTAAATAAATTGTAGCTGATCTAACTACAGATGGTGTTTCAATTAATGGAAATACGAACAATTTTATTTGCTCATCAATTCAACAAAGAGGTAATCATCTTCCTAAAAGTCCAACAGCTGTGATGAATTTCCATCAAAATTTTTCTTATAAAAAGGAAGTGGTGAAACAAAAAATTATCGAAAAAATTCAAATGGGACATAAATTCAGCTAAATTCATGAATAATACACATCTTTAAGGCACACATTGGTGTCAACCTGCATGAAAGTGAATGTAAAAAAATATATAATACTAGCCTCATTAAGATTTATAGTTCTTGTCCAGCTGAAAGTTTAATTCAAAATATTAAGTATCATTTGAATTCATTTGGTGTCTGTATGGATAGAGATATAGTAGGTTCACCTCAAGATGGTGCAGCAATCAATCAGAAGCTCATCCATTTAATGGACATTGTTGATCAGTTTTGCTTTGATTGTGAAATTCATCTTGGTGTATGCAACACGTTATACAAGAGATTTCCAAGGAAATGGACAGTGATTTTGAAGAGGATGAATATTTATACATTTATATTAATACAATGATAATTTTAGTTTTGAATCAGTAAACATTAAGATTAATGTTGACTACCATAAAAATTTAATTAATACACGAATAGCAGTGAAATTCAAAAAAATGTCATTAATTGGTAATCAAATTTTTCAGAAAAATGTTACTGAGGAATTTGGTAAAGAAATCAAACTGGATCAAGATATTCGTTATCATTGAAATTCACTTTTTTCATGGCTGCACTTTTATTAAAAACTAAGAAATGTTTATTCCGGATTTTTGCTGAATTAAATGCTCTTGATACAATCAACAATTTAGATTTTGAGTCATTAGCTTCATTACATGCTGCTTTAGAGCCAGTAAAATTAGCAGTGGAATTTCATAGCAGAGAAGATGCAACATTATTGAAAGCAGATACTGTTCTTGAATTCATGCTTCCAAAACTATTTGCTATGAATACAGAGATTGCATCTTTATTGCATTCAAATTTAAAATAACACGTCGATGAAAGAATTAATGGAAATGTTATGCAGTTGTTAAGGTGTCTGAAAGATCCTTCAGTTGTTCCATTATATTCCAAAATTTTTAAATTTGCTGGAAAACTTGCGTTTAGGTTTTTTTTGATTTACTTCTAATGATGAGGAACCACTACAAGCTGAAGCACCATGTACATGTACATTGGAAAGTTCATCTGTTTCTCTTTAGGATGAATTAAACGCACTTCTCAATAAAGATATCATCACACACTTGCTTAAATCTACTGATCAATTCAAAAAACTTAAGCAAGAGTTTTCATTGTACCAAAATACAGGAAGAAGAACATAAAATCTTGAAAAAATTTACAATGCGATTCTCTCTATAAAACCCACATCAACAGATGTCAAACGCATTTTTTCGAGCTGAAATTTTTTTACAATAAAAATAAGTCGTTGTAAGTTTTATTTCAAAATGTAAACATAATGTTAAAACATTTTGTTTAAATAACTTATTTAATAAACAATGCTAGATAAAATTAAATAAGTTTCATTATTTAACAATAAAAACCAAAAACCACGGCTTAACTGCGGCTTTTTTCTTAATTAATACCGAAACCGCGGTTTTTTATATATGCGGTTTTTTAGAAACCCTATTAATAGTTAATTAAAAATCTCTTAAGTTGTAAACTACGTGACATCATTGTATATTCTATACCTTAATAGAATTACAATATAATCAGCTATGCTTAACTAATCAATTAATAGTAAAAAAAAAAAAATATTAATAAAAAAAGTTAATAAATATTATGTATTTTATAAGGCATTGAAAAAAAAAACACATCCAAAATTGTATTTAGAATACAAGTACGAAATACTTGACTGAAAAAAGTATTTAAAAAACACAAAGTGTTTAAAATAAATTTAAAGTAAATTGTAAAAGTCTTTAAAAAACACCTTAAAAGTGTTTAAAATAAGTTTAAAATAAGTTGTAAAACTGTTTAAAAAGCACTTAAAAGACTTTTATAAAATTTAAACCTGAACAACGTTTACAACTTTACAACACATTGATAACTTTCTAAAGGCAAAATAGGTTTTAAAGCTTATGGTAATACGACAACTTTGTTTACTTTTATTTTGACTCTGTTTAGTAAATTCTATTTACTATTTTTATTCAGAAACAAAAATTTTTGAGGGCATAGTTATATAAAAAAACAGCTTATGACTTGACTAATAAATTTCATCAATTAAACTTTAATAAAATTATGACAAGAATTTTATAAACGTAACAATAAAGTTTTAAAACAATCAGCTATTATCACATCACCCTAAGAACTAAAGTTCTTAGGTAACATAGTAATTTAAATATGTCGGCTTTCTCCTTTCTCTGGTTGATCGTCTGATCACTGGTTATAAATTGTCGACAATTTCTATGCTGTCAGCTTTCTCCTCAGCGTCAACAACTGTTTCTTTGGTTTCTTCTTCTTGTGCAGCAAAAATGTCTAAATCTTCTAAATCACTTTCATCACTGTCAACCTCTTCACTGATAACAATTTTATTTGAAGCATTTATAGAATTTGAGGCAGGAGCTATTCTCACATTTTGCACATGTCTAGGTACACCATCAATTTTAATGTTTGTGTTTGTAATTATGTCAGTTACAGTACCAATTTTCCAAACTGAAGTGCACTTTGCATCAGCGGGGCTAACAAACATTTTTTCCGATTCTATAAGTTTTCATAACTCATTGTGATCTTTCCTGAGTTTCTGTGTTTTTCTTCTCTTGAATTGATAGTCAACAGACATACTTATTTTATTGAGAAGCAGGTGCAGATTCCTCGTGTGTTCCCATTGTTGGTGTTACATTGTACCAAAATACAGCTAGTAACAGACATATTTGTGCCCTCGCAGCTGTTTGTTTTACTGTGCGGTTGTTACGCTCAACAATCCCATTTCCTGATGGTCTATATGCACATCTATATATCTTTTTTACAAATCATTTTTTACATATGTTTGAAAATTCACTGGATCTAAACACCACTCCATTATCCATCAACAGTTTTTGCAGTGGGCCATGCTCCCTAAATATGGATTCCAATTGACTTGCTACACTTTTGGTATCTTTGCAAGCCAACTTTCTCCAAACTGCAAACAACTTGATCCGCAGTCACTCTTTGTTAAATATGGCAACCCTTTGTAGTGAGTCACATCACAAGCAGTTCAATACCATGTGTCTGGTACATCTAGCACTCCATTTTCCCATTTTATCAATGCTGGATCAATTGATTTACATTGACAACATTTGCAAACACATTCTTCAACATCTTTTTTTGATACGTGCGGAAGTCTTTGTTACACTGTAAACATTGTCCGATTAATGCCAAAATGATGCTTTGAGTGACAATTACGATTTTCTTCAGCAATACTTACTCCACATAGTTCTTTAGTATTTCTTCGTGAAAGCTCATTCAACCAAGTCTTTGGAACTCTTGTCAACACATCAGCTTTGTTTTTGGAGGATCGAACCCATTTTAACACGATGTTTATATTACATTCTTTTATTAAGTCTTGCAATAGAGAAAGTGTTCTTTTGATAAGCATTTCTGATAATCCATTTGATCGAAATATAGTATGATGACTTTCAGTCAACATACTTTTTACCCATCCATGAACTGTTATTGAATGAGTGAATACTGA
This sequence comes from Hydra vulgaris, assembly GCF_038396675.1. Lineage (NCBI taxonomy): Eukaryota > Metazoa > Cnidaria > Hydrozoa > Anthoathecata > Hydridae > Hydra > Hydra vulgaris. The sequence continues at coordinate 8,648,564 of NC_088923.1, read as the reverse complement.
CAGATTCTTTATATCCCACTTAGCAGCTAGGTTTATCCCACGTACCACAGCATCTAATTCAGCAATATTAATATGCATGGCATCATTTATACTTCGATACCAGGCTGCATCCTCATTTATTATGCCATCATATTCTATAGCAACCCCCATGGCCATGCTGCTTGCATCACACCACAATGTTGCTCCATTTTGAATCCCTTTAGCATTCCATTTCCCTCTCACAGAATCACTAACTTCCAATCGGCGCAATATTTCGATCAACCATGACTGAGCTTGATCTCCAATTAGATCATCCCAAGCATCTCCTTGAATAAGACGTTTTATAAAACTGCAGGCAATTCTGAGCCAACCAGCCAACCTCCTTAAGGATAGTGACCTAATAAGTGTCCACATATTGAAAAAAGTTTCTATCGTGTTACTTTTTCGTTTTTGATATCTTGTGACTTTGGAATCATGTTTCCACTTTTCCAACGAATCTCCTTGTTTTCATTTCTAAATAGTTGCAAACCTAACACTCCTGCAGTATCAAATTGCTCCGGCTCTTTGGTTACCAATCCATAACGCGCCAAATGGTTTACGACCTTTTCAACTGATATCTTTTCCAAATTAATGATTATATCGTCAATGTAGTGGTCAGTTGCTTCGCTAATACCTGCATTGAGATTCAACACACTGCCAAAGATTGAAGACATTATTTTTGGGGCAGAATTTAACCCAAAACCAAGACGTGTAAGATAGTATTTTTCTTCTTTGTAGACTACCCTCTGATGCTCCCATAAACTCGGATCGATGTGTATTTGCATATAAGCGCATCTAAGATCAAGCGTTGCAAATTTGTCACCAACAGTTAACCATTTTCTAACTTTTTCATTACATGTGTCACCTAAAGTATTATATGAATTAACATACTGATTTTATTTGCGAAAGTCCAAAACAGGTCTTTTCTTTCCTTTATTTTCCTGCTCAACAGCCATTAATGGGACAATCCCTTCTGTATTTTTTTCTTCTTTGTTGCATGGTTTTAACCAGCCATTTTTCACGCATAAGTCTATCTCATCATTAAATTGATGTATCAACTGGGGTTTTACCTTTTACTGCGCAACAAAATTTTTCAGTTGTGGTTGACCTTGTTTCCATTTATATTTAGCAGTCCACTTTGTACCATCAAAATAAGCATCAAAATGCTTGTCCTTTATACCAACAGCTTGTTTCTCTGTATAAATTAAAACAAAACCAAATTCAATTTTTCCATTGTATAAGTGCACTCCTCCATAGCGATTAATGATATCCATACCAATAATAGCATCAATACCATTGATAACACTTTTTAGAGTCGTTACTGAGGTCGTTATATTTAGCAGTCCATTTTGTACCATCAAAATAAGCATCAAAATCCTTTTCCTTTATACCAACAGCTTGTTTCTCTGTATAAATTAAAACAAAACCAAATTCAATTTTTCCATTGTATAAGTGCACTCCTCCATAGCGATGAATGATATCCATACCAATAATAGCATCAATACCATTGATAACACTTTTTAGAGTCGTTACTGAGGTTTTGAGTTTTTTTCCTTCAATGTGTTACTGTAGCTTCTCCTTCCATTTTCACAAATTCTCCATTAACAGCCAACACCATTAGTTCATTTCTTCTGACACGAACACCAGCTTTCTGAGCCATGTTGTTTTAAATAATAGTTTGAGTACATCCGCTGTCAACCAGTGCTTTTCCTGCAAATTTGTTTACCTGCACAATGCCTATTGGAAGCGCCGTTAGTTGTTTAGGGAAACAGCTGGCGCTGGCGATTTCCCATTTGAGTTTTCCCTGATGCAATAAACAAAATTTTGCAAAATAACAATTTGTTTCTTCGAAAAACAGATCGGGCATTATGTCCAGGCTTGCCACATTTTTAGCAGTTGAAAATCAATAACATTTAGCAGTTAAAAATCAATAGCAGATGGTTTCTTAACATTTTTATAGAACCCAGAGATTGTTGTTGAAACATACTCTTTTTTTTGTCATTTCTGTCATGTGTACTCTTGGATGGTTTAAAGCATCCTGTAAACCAGGGATGCGGAGTCCCAAAAGGACTCCGGCTTTATATCTCTACTTTTTTCAAGTCCGTAGTATCCAGAAGCTCTAAACATGATTGTTGACTTATGATCTGCTATAAGAAAAAAAGTTCATGAGATTTAATGACTTGAAACTTATTGTTTTTAAGCCCGGAGTCCTGGAGTCCCGGAGTCCATGCCACCATTATACCTAAGGACTCCGGGTTCAAAAAACAGTTGTTCCTCTAACCTAAAAGTCTTAATTTTTTTTCTATTTGTAGTCCATAAACATATTTATATTTTTAATACTCCTGGATACCAAAAACTAGGATAAAGTAATCTTTTTGTAATTTTCAAATCCGGAGTCCTTTTTGGGACTCCGCATCCCTGCTGTAAACTGATCCCAAATATTTTTACTTGCGCTCATAGCTGCTTTGAAACTTCACTCGGCAATCCAATTATGAACGCTCTTAGCAATAATTCTTTGCTTTCAATGTTGGTCAAACCCATAAGTTAACGCAAACTGGCCAAATACCACGTCGACAGATTCACCATCATTCCATCTCCGATCTCTAAACTGCTCGTAAGCTTGGAAACCATTGACTGCAAATGCACTTAGTAGAGCTTTTTCAATGTCCGCAACAAAGATTTTTTGGCTCTCCCCAAGTTGCTTATAATGCCAACACACTGCCTTTAAGAAATAACAGAATGATCAATAAAAGATTGCCTCTTTTGCAGCTCTTCCACCAGTTTGATCTTTTTCAGCCACTCTACAACATCTCCAGATCCATCAAATTTTCCAATCATTTTCGCCATGGATGCCATGCTGCCGAAATAGCTTGTTAATACGACTACTTTGTTTACTTTTATTTTGTTTATTAAATTATATTTACAGTTTTTATACAGAAATGAAAATTGTTGAGGGCATAATTATATACAAAAATAGCTTATATACAAAAATGACTTGACTAATAAATTACATCAATTAAACTTTAATAATATTATGACAAAAATTTTATAAACATAACAATAAAGTTTTATAAGCTATTATCACAGTTTATTAGGTTAAGCAAAATAGGTTTTAAAGTTGATTGGTTGAAGCAAAATAGGTTTTAAAGATGATTGGTTGAAACAAAATAGGTTTTAAAGATGATTGGTTGAAGCAAAATAGGTTTTAAAGATGGTTAATTGAAAAAAGACATATGATGTTCAAGATAAGCATCTTGAATATCATGGTTGTTGGATGGCAAAACTTGTTTATTCAATTAAAGTATGGTTATTAATTGGCTAATTTGAAAAGAAGGAAAAAGAGCTCCAATATTTAATGCATATTTTATTTTTTAATTTGGATGGCGCCCATATCGGAGCCCAAATATGGTTGGCGCTGTTGAAAATGGTCTAGAATAGCCCCTGATATGTATATATATATACACACGACATATATATATATATATATATATAAATATATATATATATATATATATATATATATATATATATATATATATATATATA